>NC_139647.1:11663586-11743455 GCF_964638095.1 Poromitra crassiceps | reverse complement strand
TGCTATGGCCTGGGTAAAACATGATGGTAGCAGGGTTGTTGCTATGGCCCACTGGCCCACTGGCCCCCCTAGCAGGCCCACTGCTGGGGCCTGGGGAGAGCATGATGGTAGCAGGGATGTTGCTGTGGCCCACTGGCCCTCTGGCCCACCTAGCAGGCCCACTGCTAGGGCCTGGGGAAAGCATGATGGTAGCTGGAATGTTGCTGTGGTCTGGGAAAGGCCATGTGGTGTCAGGGCTGCTGCTGAGATCTGGGCCCAGTCTATTTGCTGGGCTGCTGCTAAGGTTTGCCCTGGTGTTTGCCAGACTGCAGTAGCTGCCTGGGTTTGGCTAGGCAGCCGACTGCTTGCTGAAGGACCAGGATTCAATTGAATATCCCCACTTAGCAGCAGCAAACACAACATAAGACTGTAGGCATGCCCTCTGCTTTTGGTAGCTTGTTTGCTATCATTGCCAGAAGTTATATTGTAAATATCTTTCTGCCAAAAAATTGAATAAGCAATGAAGTGTCCATGTCCAAAAAACATCAAAGTCGGTGTTTCATTCAAAAGTGCAGAATGTTCAAGAGTAGATGTTTGATTTCTTGCCAAGCAGAGGCCTTGGGTTGGAGGCACAAGCAGAAGCCACAAGCAAAGTAGCAAGGTCCAAACACATGGGTTTACTCTGTACCTGTTGGTTGAATCTTGTTTCAGAATCCTGAGTTTCCTTGATTTGAAAGCTTTATGTGGAAGAACATCAGCTAAAACTGATAAAATCCAAGAAAAAATGTTAAAAAGGAGGATATGTGTGGAGCTCAACACACCACACCTGCCCTCGGCGGCCATTTTGTGATCTTGTGACAGTTTTTCAAGCTTGTTAACGCGATATCTGAGGAACGCCTGGACGGAATTTCATCAGATTCGCCTTAAACATTCACATAGGCTCAAGGATGATCTGATTAGATTTTGGTGGTCAAAGGTCAAAGGTCAAGGTCACTGTGACCTCTCGAACGCCATTTTCAAGCTTGTTAACGCGATATCTGAGGAACGCCTGGGCGGAATTTCATCAGATTCACCTTAAACATTCACTTAGGCTCAAGGATGATCTGATTAGATTTTGGTGGTCAAAGGTCAAGGTCACTGTGACCTCTCAAACGCCATTTTCAAGCTTGTTAACGCGATTTCTGAGGAACGCCTGGACGGAATTTCATCAGATTCGCCTTAAACATTCACTTAGGCTCAACGATGAACTGATTCAATTTTGGTTATCAAAGGTCAAAGGTCAAGGTCACAGTGACCTAACAAATGCCATTTTCAAGCTCGGTAACGCCATATCTCAGTAACACATTGACTAAATTTCTTCACATTTGGCTCAAATATCCAATTCTGCACAGAAACGCCTTGATGCAATTTCTTCCAATTTGGCTCCAACATCCACTTGGACTCAAGAATGAACTAATGGTGGAGGCATAAGTCTGCGTTGCGGTCGTTCTAGTTTACACCCTGGACCTTATTTCTAGCTTTAAATATGATGTTTAAATCACCCTGACAAGTTAGGTTTGATGTTATTTGCTGTAACGATAATTTGTTTTGAGCTGCGGCCTAAAAACGAGGGAAACGGGGCATGTGAAATGCCTGTATTTATGTCCTGTAAATAGATTATTTTCCGACACACAGCGGCTCATATGCTTATTATATTATAGAGGCAATGAGAATATGAGCGATCTATTTACCTCCGTGCCACTGGCAGCCTGCTCTGTTTGCTGTCCTGGCTTGAGCCCCTGTAAATTTCATCAAGAAATACTAGACATCCAGATGAATCCATAGGTACCAGCCATGTTATGCTAGCTCCCTGGTAAGCGGGTGTAACATAGCTCCAAAGTCGGTAAAGTTTTTGACAAATGTAAATGAGCATGACCCAATTGGGTCCCTTGACCTCTCACATCAAGATATCTGAATGAAATTGGAAGCACATCCGGGTGACTTGCAGGGTTGACTGTAGTTAGCTGTTATGTAGCCTTAGCATGATAAACATTGCAGATATTTATGTTTTCGAGAATATAGACAATTCATTTGAATTCGATGGCCACCCGTATGGAATAACGTCATATATGGATTACAAGCAGCAGTGATTGATTGATTTTTATTTGACAGCTGTTAAAATACAAATAGATCCAGGCCTCATTGGGCCACACCATCAGTATCACATTGTCAGAGGAATTAAACACAATAAAGTCCAGGATTTATTCACATTGTGGTCCCCGCATGCAGAAACAAATGGTTGGCACAAACAGGCCCCATATTAAACAAGTACAATAAATACAAACAATATAAAAACAAGAGCAATATAAAACAAGCAATATAAAACAATATAACCACTTATAAAAACAATATAAAAAACTAGCAATATATTAAGTTAATAAACAAAATAAAACACCATTCACTTCTCCAGAGAATTAACATACATCACCCAGCTAGCCACAGCCTTCTAAAAATAACCCATTAATACCAGATGCAGCAATTGAGCTGCGGTCATACCTAATTGGGTGCACTGCATAGCAGCCAACCCTTTACTGCTCTTTTTAAAATACTCACTGATTCCATCTCCTTAATATGTGGGGGAGACGGTGGGAGCTGCTATCTATGTGACAGACAACAAACAGAGCAGGCTGCCAGTGGCACGGAGGTAAATAGAGCGCTCATATTCTCGTTGCCTCTATAATATAATAAGCATATGAGCCGCTGTGTGTCTGAAAATAATCTAGAGTAAGAGTAAAAAAAAAGAAGAAGAAGAAATAGTGACCTTGTCAGGGTTTGTCGGCAGGATTGACATCTCACAGAGGAAACTGTTCATTTGACAGAGAACTTTCGGGAGATAATATGATGTTTGAACACAGCCACACACACACAGTGCGCTGCAGTCTGCCCCAGTGTGCTGCAGTCTGCCCCAGTGTGCTGCAGTCTGCCCCAGTGTGCTGCAGTCTGCCCCAGTGTGCTGCAGTCTGCCCCAGTGTGCTGCAGTCTGCCCCAGTGTGCTGCAGTCTGCCCCAGTGTGCAATCTTCATTTCACACATTCACAGCTGTCCCCCCTGCAAGAAATCATTGACATTTTGTAATTGGATAACATGCTCGTCCATTGACAGACACATACAAACACTGCATTAGATTAGATTAGATGAAACACACGAATGTCATTAGAAACACTGCATTAGATTAGATGAAACACATGAATGTCATTAAAAACACTGCATTAGATTAGATTAGATGAAACACATGAATGTCATTAAAAACACTGCATTAGATTAGATTAGATTAGATGAACACATGAATGTCATTCAAAACACTGCATTTGATTAGATTAGATGAAATATACATGAATGTCATTAAAAACACTGCATTAGATTAGATTAGATGAAACACATGAATGTCATTAAAAACACTGCATTTGATTAGATTAGATGAAACATGAATGTCATTAAAAACACTGCATTTGATTAGATTAGATGAAATATACATGAATGTCATTAAAAACACTGCATTAGATTAGATTAGATGAAATATACATGAATGTCATTAAAAACACTGCATTAGATTAGATTAGATGAAATATACATGAATGTCATGAGGCAAATGAGGTCATTGCAGCGGCACAAGGATAAATCCAGAAAAGAATAGGCTATAAATAAGAATATAGCAAAAGGGGGCCACGCTCAAATTGACAATTCCAACACAATAACATACTGTATTAGAAATGGGAAAATAGCAGAATCTGCAGCAGCAGAATTTACAGAAAAATAAGACAAAGATTTGTTCGTTATTGTTATTATTGTTATTATTATTAATAACAAAAAATCAATCAATCAATCAATCAATCAGTTTAATACATGTCCCAGAAGGGCACTTTGGTTCACATCAGACAGCAGTGGATAATGCAAACATCATTACTAGTTTGAAGTAGTAATAAAGGCACACTTCAGAATTATAATACATTATTACTTGTTTAAAAGTAATAAAGGCACACTTCAATGTTCCAAAAGACCATCTGCAGCCATCAGCCGGGTCGCCACGTGAGCAGCGCCTCCGTTGCAAATTAGCTCTCTCAACAACTAAGTGGCTCGCTGTCAATCAGCGCCAGATCGATGTATCGGAGGAAAGGGGGGTGGGCGGGGGGGGGGGGGGGGGGGGATGATGCAAGAGCTGTAACAAGGCGGGGGTTTGGGTGGGGGGAAGAGGATCGTGGATGGGGGTGGGATGTGCGTGCATGTGTGTTTGTGAAATGTCCAAATGAAAAATATGAATAATGGCGTGGCTTCGACACCTTGCTTCATTCACACTGAGTGATAAATCACTGATGATGTCACAATGGCTCTGTGCGTAAAGCTGCCTTCACATGATGAAGCGATCTTCTCTTCTCTCACCGCGAGGTAGAGCGGAGAAATATCAGCGCTAAGTAGGTCAAAGTTTAAATCATTTGAACCTTGAGCGCAGCGCATGGTGGTCAATTCAATTTAGGGACGGCATTAGCTCGGGAGGTAGAGCAGGTCGGCCAATGACTCAAGGGTTGGCAGTTCGAATCCCGCTCCCTCCCAGCTGTTGTCGTTGTGTCCTTGGGCAAGACACTTAACCCTCATTGCCTCGTATGAATGGGTATGAATGTCTATGAATGTTGGTGGTGGTCGGAGGGGCCGTAGGCGCGAAATGGCTGCCACGCTTCCGTCAGTCTTCCCCAGGGCAGCTGTGGCTACATCACCCGTAGCTTACCACCACTGGTACGAATGGTGTGAATGAATAATGATTTCTGTGAAGCGCTTTGGGTGTCTAGAAAAGCGCTATATAAATCCAATCATTATTATTTATTATTATAATTCGTGGTAAAAAAACGATGGTAAATTCGAGCGGTGCGCGACGACGAGGGTAGCGCTGCCGCATAGAAGAGACGCACCGCTCTCCCCACAGCAAACAACGGCACAGTGAGCACAGAGCTGTTTTACCGCAGATCAAGCGTGGGGGGCTTAATTTTTTATTTTTTATTTTTTTTACTTTGGCCATTTCACTGCGATACCGCTGCAGTGTCTAAAGGAAATGAGTAACATCTATGACAACAGGATCAAATATATGAAGGATTAGAGCATAATACAGAATGCACAATAAATATGCTTGTATTCAAATGGGAGAAATTGCTGGATTTTCACGCTAGATTAATTGTATGCAAGACAGCAGGTCTGGAAGCGTGAGTGTGTAGGCCAAGGTGGAAGCGTGAGTGTAGTGTAGGCCAAGGTGGACGCGTGAGTGTAGTGTAGGCCAAGGTGGAAGCGTGAGTGAAGTGTAGGCCAAGGTGGAAGCGTGAGTGTAGTGTAGGCCAAGGTGGAAGCGTGAGTGTAGTGTAGGCCAAGGCGGAAGTGTGAGTGTAGTGTAGGCCAAGGTGGAAGCATGAGTGTAGTGTAGGCCAAGGTGGAAGCATGAGTGTAGTGTAGGCCAAGGTGGAAGCGTGAGTGAAGTGTAGGCCAAGGTGGAAGCGTGAGTGTAGTAGGCCAAGGTGGAAGCATGAGTGTAGTGTAGGCCAAGGTGGAAGCATGAGTGTAGTGTAGGCCAAGGTGGAAGCGTGAGTGTAGTGTAGGCCAAGGTGTGAGAGACGCTAATTGGAGAGCACAAATAGCTTGCCACAGTCCAGCCTGATTGACTCTATAAATGCCTCTCCGGCTCCCAGGGGAGCGGCTCAGAGGAGAGGAAAGGGAATGAAATAAAGCACAGATCAAGACGTTCTGCTAAAGTCCTAATCTGAATAATCTGAATTGAGATATAATCTGTATATTATATGAAGATTATATTTAATCTTCATATCTAATCTGAATTTAGTTCAATCACCCCAGAGAAGCCTCACTCTCTGTCATCATAATAATGCACTATCTCTGTGCCAGTCAAGCCTGTGCATGCATATCCTCTCTCGCGCTCTCTCTCTCTCTCTCTCTCTCTCTCTCTGTCTATGTCTCTCTCTCGCTCTCTCACACACACACATACACACACACACACACACACACACACACACACACACACACACACACACACACACACACACAGAACAGTCTCCCAAATCATCTCTCTTTGATCACTCTGGATTAGGGCTGGGCAATATGGTTAAATCAATATCATGATAAATACAAAGATTTAACTCTGTATCGATATAGATCACTAATGGTTCACGTATACAAAATCTTGTTAAATCCAGTTGAACTGAATGCTAACGTGAATTATCACCCCATGCTACTCTGAATCATTCAGAATTTGAAGGGGTCATAAGAAGAGAAGTGTTTGATTTTGAAGGTGTAAAATATCCTTGACCACACACAGGCCCAGCAGTGCAGTGAGAACTTCCACAGTGATGAACTCATTGGTTGAGGAAAGGTCAAGCGAGACGCAGACATCGTTCAGCCTCTACAGCCTAATATTCCGGCCACAGGGGAGGCTGCATGGAGAGGATGGGTCTCTGTAGCAGCCAGCTAGCAGAACACTCAGAGGATGGGTTTCTGTAGCAGCTAGCTAGCAGAACACTCAGAGGATGGGTTTCTGTAGTGTAGCAGCCAGCTAGCAGAAGATTCAGAGGATGGGTTTCTGTAGCAGCCAGCTAGCAGAAGACTCAGAGGATGGGTTTCTGTAGCAGCCAGCTAGCAGAAGATTCAGAGGATGGGTTTCTGTAGCACCCAGCTAGCAGAACACTCAGAGGATGGGTTTCTGTAGTGTAGCAGCCAGCTAGCAGAAGATTCAGAGGATGGGTTTCTGTAGCAGCCAGCTAGCAGAAGACTCAGAGGATGGGTTTTCTGTAGCAGCCAGCTAGCAGAACACTCAGAGGATGGGTTTCTGTAGCAGCCAGCTAGCAGAACACTCAGAGGATGGGTCTCTGTAGCAGCCAGCTAGCAGAACACTCAGAGGATGGGTTTCTGTAGCAGCCAGCAGAACACTCAGAGGATGGGTTTCTGTAGCAGCCAGCTAGCAGAACACTCAGAGGATGGGTCTCTGTAGCAGCCAGCTAGCAGAACCCTCAGAGGATGGGTTTCTGTAGCAGCTAGCAGAACACTCAGAGGATGGGTTTCTGTAGCAGCTAGCAGAACACTCAGAGGATGGGTTTATGTAGCAGCTAGCAGAACACTCAGAGGATGGGTTTCTGTAGCAGCTAGCAGAACACTCAGAGGATGGGTCTCTGTAGCAGCTAGCAGAAGACTCAGAGGATGGGTTTCTGTAGCAGCTAGCAGAACACTCAGATGATGGGTCTCTGTAGCAGCCAGCTAGCAGAACACTCAGAGGATGGGTTTCTGTAGCAGCTAGCAGAACACTCAGAGGATGGGTTTCTGTAGCAGCTAGCAGAACACTCAGAGGATGGGTCTCTCTAGCAGCTAGCAGAACACTCAGAGGATGGGTCTCTGTAGCAGCCAGCTAGCAGAACACTCAGAGGATGGGTCTCTGTAGCAGCCAGCTAGCAGAACACTCAGAGGATGGGTTTCTCTAGCAGCCAGCTAGGAGAAGACTCAGAGGATGGGTTTCTGTAGCAGCTAGCAGAACACTCAGAGGATGGGTTTCTGTAGCAGCTAGCTAGCAGAACACTCAGAGGATGGGTCTCTGTAGCAGCCAGCTAGCAGAAGACTCAGAGGATGGGTTTCTGTAGCAGCTAGCAGAACACTCAGAGGATGGGTTTCTCTAGCAGCTAGCAGAACACTCAGAGGATGGGTTTCTCTAGCAGCCAGCTAGCAGAAGACTCAGATGTAGAATTGTCATTGATCATCAGATCGATAATGAGCTTCTACTTAAATTTCACTTGGCTGTTTTGGGAAAATGCCTCCATCCTGGAGCTGTTCTCGCTGGGTGGCTTGGATGTCTAACAAATTGATTGGCAGGCTCTTAATTATTCATGGGTTATGTGATTCATAAGCTAACAACTTTAATATCACCCATTTACCAATAAGGATGATCTCAAATAAGAAATGAAGGCATTAAAAAAATGTATGTAAGGAATATTATTGTATTGGGAAAAAACAAGCTCCGACCTGTAATTTTTTTGTGTGACATCATCAAAGTGTTTGTTGACCTAATTTGAGGTGTAATTATGCAATATATGTTTATATTGTTTATATTTCGCTCTGATCATAGCAATATGTTGAATTCAACAACGGCTATTGTACCAATGAAATTAGCTAGCTGTGTATGCTTTTTTAACCACGAGTTATAAACAGCGTGAACGCAATTATGTCGGAAGTCGGAAATCTCGAGTTGAAACTTGCAAGTTCTGAGTTGTCTTGAATGCGGTATAAGAAGGAGCCATGTCTTAACTATGCTTTTATTGCAATTTACAATTGCTCACCTGCAGCAGAGTGGCAACAGAGAGAAAGCTGCTCTGAAGCCACACTAATAGGATTGTGCTCCTTCCATCTCCTATAACCTCAGCCTGCTGGTAAAGACTGATAAAGAAAATAACGCCTGCCTAACACCTAGGCACAAGCTAATATTATCATATATATTTTTTGCAAATTGTGTAGAAATACATATACCCACACATTTCTTTTTTCTCTTTTATATATTTATTTATTTTCTCAGTAGATATGCAGCATCAATATGAGATGCGTTATGGTGCTCCTACATGGTCTGTTGATATGGGGGAGGCTGTGCTGTACACAAATCAGTTATTCTGCACAACAAAACTCCCTCACCTCGCTACACATGCAACACAGGCAGGCTCTCGCACACACACATACACACACACACACACACACACACACAAACGCACACGCACAGTTTGCAAAACTCTGCTGTTTATTTCGGTTGATCTTTTTCTCTTGATCTTTCCCAGATTCATTTTTCATTGTATCATTTCCATAAGATTTGCAGCTAATGAAATAACATATCAGCACTTAGCAAAGGCTCACTAACAAAGTGAGACTACTGAGTAATAGGCAAAGCAAATGTTTAATCCTGCAATTAAGGCCAAGGCAGACTTTGTGTCCCCTGGGGAGAGATTACAGGAGAACTACAAACATGGCTGCAGAGGACTGTGGTGCACACATGACATGAATATTATACTAGCATGAAGAACTGGTCTGTTTTAAGGTTTCAACACAACGCATAGAGCACACTTACATGGACAGTCTATTATCTGTCTGATACCGATATGTTTATATACACTAGGGTTGGCACGATGGACGATGGCATCGACCATCGTGATTGGCCGACCCCCCATCGACCTCTGAGCCTTCTACATCGGATCATCGTGATTAATTATCTGTTCGAAATAAATTTGTGCCCTTTTAACAATAAAAAATACCAAGTCCACTTACCGTGACGCGTGGGGGTTTAATGCCGGCGGCATTAAACGAGCGCTCCCAGTTCAGACTCAGAGAAGCCTCCCCTCCCCCTCCTCCGCTCTAGTGCTTCTCTGCACTGGGTGCGCTTGCTTAATGTCGCCGGGGTGTCCCCCGCGCATGAGAAGTCAGTTCTTTTGTTGGGAACACTTTTAAGACAAAGAAGAAACTTCACGTTCTTTCCTGTTTTCAACCCAAAGTGAGTACAAGTCTTCAACTGTGAATTGAACTCGCCTGTTTCCAAAGTGAAAGTTGAAGTCGCTCACAGCAGCAGCCTCAACGCGAGACTGATCAGTCATTCAGACTGATCAGTCTCGCGTTGAGGCGACAGCACCAGCTGTGTTTCTCTCTCAACTCTCCTCTCCTCAAATCGCTCTCATTAGGTTCAAAAGCCCACGCGAATCTAACGTTATATCAACCAGTAATTCAGTCAGTTTACTGCCAGCTAGTTAAATTCAACAGACACATGTTGTTGGTGAGGACCTGTAACGTTAACGTTTTGTTATTTGCGCGGTTCAAATTGCTGGCAGTGAGAGCCACTGCTTCATTCAGTCGCCTGGCTCTGTGCTGTTAGCACAGAGGCTAATAGTAGCCTATCGAAGCCCGCTGGTCTCCGTGAAGAGCTCAGCTGTCCAGTTGTTAATGAACGCATTGCAATGAATGGCATTACCGCACCGAAGCGACGTAATAAATTATTAATTATTCCCCCCACCCCCGCCAATGACGATGCCATCGTGGATTACGATGGTTCACTGTGGAATAATCACGATGGATAATTTACTGACATCGCACAACCCTAATATACACGTATATAAATGACATGCTGTATAATATACAGCATGTAATTTATATACACTGTATATAAATACAGCATGTAACTGTATATAAATGAGCAGCATCGAAAGTCTGTCTCGAGAGATGAAGGTCACTGTGACCTCACGAACGCCATTTTCAAGCTCGGTAACGCCATATCTCAGTAACACCTTGACAGAATGTCTTCACATGTGGCTCACATCTGGACAGACATGGATGTTGACTGCTCACTTGTTGGCAGAGGCATATAACCATCGTTCTAGTTTCATATGATACCAGACACTTTACTGAGCCTTAGGTCATCTAGTTTCATATGCTACGAGACACTTTACTGAGCCCGCTACAGCCTCTGAAAGACAGTGACGGGATAAATTACCAATCGAGAGCACAGCGGGTTAGGAAGGGTTAAAAATTGGGCGACTCCCACGGGAATCGGCAGTGTTGGCACATACACCTCCCGCAGCCCACCTGCAGTACCATCATGGCCCACACTTTGAGAATCACTGATGTACATTATCACACACACACACACACACACACACACACACGCCTGCAAACTGCGGTCGTACTGTATACAGACTATAGACTATAAAGAGGAATTGTGATTCACAGATTCCAACTCCTTCACTTTACATAATGCCCCATAGCCATACCAGTCAAAAGTTTGACCACACCTTCCCATTCACTGAATGCAGAGGTTTTAGTACTGTGTGTGTAAACACTGTCTATGCAATTAACAGAGCTAAGCCAGTCCTTGGTAGAGTAAAGCAGGGCAGGAGAACAAATATATATTTCAGTAAGTCCATGCGTGACCTTGTGTTGCAAACTGCTCTATTGCCAGTTAAAGGTTGATTTATGTGAAATAGGGACCGCACAAGGAAATTGCACAGTGGCATTGTGTGTCCCAAATAGAATGTTTTCATTATAGTACTTCTTTCTGAGTGTGTTTACGTTCCTGTTTTCAGCTGGCCACTGCACATGTACTTTGCCTCCAGCCAATATGTGATTTGTTGAGGAAGGGAGTTGGTGCAGAGGTATATTTTTCCCTTACATGTTCCCTAAAATCTATAGTTAGCAATGAGGAAGTATTAAATGATATGTAAGAAAGCCCTCCTGTAGCACCAGCTTTTTGTTATTATGCAGGTCTACTTCAGTCTTCCATAACAAAGTATTATTATGAACACAGTTAATATGGGGTTGGGCAATATATTATATATTGTGCTGCGGTGTCTGCGGAGCTCCACCTCTCGCTGCCCGCATGGAGTATGTCCCGGGCTTTAGTCATCATAGTCATTCTATCCACATTACTGGTGATTATCATCATCATCATCATCATTGGTTTTGTGATGACTTTGGTCAGTAATGATGTCACAATGTCTATGACATCATCAGTGATGTCGCTCGAGCACTCGATGATGTCAATTCATCAGTGATGGTCATTCGAGCAATTGTTATGTCACTGATGTTGTCATAATTGTGATGTCACTGATGTCGTAGACACTGTGACATCATCACTACTTTTCTCTCAATACTGATCACTCACTGACGTCATCAGCGATGCGAAGTTGAGCAATTGTGCGCTGAGTGATGTCCCTCGAGCACTCCGTGATGCGATCACCGACGCTCACTGGGGCAAATGTGATGTTGGGCAAATGTGCGCTGCGCATGCCAATAGAGCGGGCAAGGCTACGCAGCAGCCGAGTTGCAGGCGAGGCCGCAGGGCGGGCGCTGGCGTGATAATATCGTGAATCGGGATAATATCGTGAATCGGGATAATATCGTGAATCGTGACCCTTGCCTGTAAAAAAACTGTGATATTTATTTTGGCCACATCGCCCACCCCTGAGTAAGACGTGTGAGAGCAGTATTTGCGCTGAGGCAGGTTGAACTGCATATGGTGATGCTCAGCCAGAGTTCCCTCTGCTCTCAGATCAGAGCGTTGGCCCTGGACTCAGCTTTACGCCTCACTTCCACTGTGTCATTATCCCCCACACTTGTCTCCAGCAGTAATTGGAGCTGCAGCCAGTCACACAGCAGCACATCTGTTGGCTCCCCAATAAAGACGACAACAGCTTTTAGACAACATTTGGAGGCCTGTGTGATGTTTGAGACACGCTAAACGCTTTCTTCGCGCACTGAAACGAAATCATACACTGATGTCGGATCACGGTGGCTCGCAATCAGTCCAAAGGTCTTTTTAACTGGGCATGAAAAAAGAAGAGACTGGATTGATGCTCGATGTGCTATTTGTTTGTAAGCCCAGTCTTTGATATGTGCGCTCGGCTGGAAGAGGAATCAAACATTGGACGCAGAACACAAGCTCGTCGACGAATGGCTGGCAAACAAAATGGCTGACCCGAACCGCGGAGAGAGGCGGCATTGTGTGTCTGAGGAGCAAATGAGGCAAGTGATGATGAGAGAGTAAATGAGAGGCTGTGGATCGTGTGAGACAGCTCTCTCCGAGCCAAGGCGCTCGCTTGGCCGGGGGAGCAGATATGCAGCTGGTCGGGTTCACAAAGGCCCGTTTGGTGTATGGCTTCATTAGGACAGTGGGCCTTGTCAGCTCTCCGTGCTCGGGGGGAAGTGTGCATGGCAGAGGAGGGTATGAGTGACTCACTTTGTTACTGTACTGAAGTAGGATTTGCAGGTATGTGTACTTTACTGAGTATTTTTATTTTTCTGACAACTTTTTACTTTTACTTACTATATTTTACTATCTGTACTTTCTACTCCTGCATGTTGAAAACAGGTTTGTTACTTTAGTTTTAATGCATGACAGACACAGACGATGTAACGTAACGTTGTTTGTCTCCCTCGTCTCGCGCTCTCCCAGCTTCCACGCATTATGTGCACCTTTTGAAAACCATATCACACAAATTGTGAATCAAAGTATAAAGTCTTTATACATCTTAAAACATGTGTGGAGTGGGATCTTTTAAGTTTAATAGCCTTCAAATTATATTAATATGACGTGAGTTTCAGTTAGCTTTACGCAGAAACAGCCGGTAGAAATACTTTTTTCACTTTTATACTTCATTACGTTTCAGAGCCTGTACTTTTTTTTTTTTTTTTTTTTTTTTAACTTTTAATTTAGTAAACAAGTTGAATCAGTCCTTCTACCTTTACCAGAGTCTTTTCTTTACACAAGTATCTGTACTTCTTAAGTAAAAACTCTGCTTGATTCAATCTGGTCATTCTGTACTGTATGTGCCTGGCGTCTTACTTCAGCACTCCTGTGTTCTCTCCTAGGTGTTGTTGCTCCCATGATTTTGGAGCCCATATGGAATACTACCTTAATCAGGAATACTACCTAAATAAGGACGACCAATCTGTGGGACCACTTAGTGTCCACTTAATTTAATTACATCCAGTTAGCAAAGGAGAGAGAGAGAGAGAGAGAGAGGTTTGGCAGCTGAAGGCAGGTTGGACATTGTCAGCTCTGCTATACAGACATGCAGCTGTAGGATTGTCTTCATTAGTGAGGCAGGTCACTGGCTATTTTTAAACCCATGCTGTGGAAATGGGCTAACTGGAGTAGTAGACTCAGGCTAACAAGCACAGGTGACCTTAGGTTGCTGTTGAGATCGTTAAACATGTTTGCAGACAGGGTTTTATATACAGTACATGATACTTATTTTATTATTGTTTTATTTTTTTATTTTCATCCCATCTTGTTATTCATTTTTATTGGTAGCCTGCTAGCCTTTCAGACATTTTTTTTGTTGCTAGTGGAAAAACAATAGCTTGTTATTACTATACCTACAGTACCAGCCTATTAAGTATATTTAAACTTTTTTGAATAACACACAAACAAGACAAACAGGCTCAGACATAGGAAAAGAAAAGAAAAGAAGAAAAAACAAACAAAACATACATACATTAGTTACATAACGGTGCATTCATTCATTGGTAATAAAAAACACTTTGTGAACATTTATTCCCCCCCCCCCAAACTTACGGATAGGACCTTTAATTGAGTTGGTTGTCAGGAACCTAAGTCTCTCCATCCGTATAACAGAGGTCATATCCGTCAGCCACAATTGAAAAGAGGGTGAAGAGGGAAGTATATGGTACTATTATTAACCCATGAATGTCCTCAGTGGAAGTTTATAATTTCCTTGACAGGAAACATTTTATTAGCACAAATCCATTGATTTTTAAAATCGGTCAATTGCGCTGCCTGTGACCACAGCGCAAGTTTTAAAGTACTAAAAGGAATGGAAGGTGAATGGCGTTTTTTTGTGTGATTTTTGTTGTTTGTGTTTTGTTTTGTTTTTGCATTTTCGAAAGGCAACATTGTGTACAGTACCAATTTAGGCGTGATAAATATGTGAAATCACACGATGCGATTTTGTCATAGCCACATGTTCTTCACCGTTTCCACAGCACTTCTAAAAATAAAATCTTTTTTTTTGGTGCATTTTCCTTAACATACTAAATATCGTGTTTGGACATAAATGGGTAAAAATAAAGTAGCTGCATTAGCTGAGTGTAAGGATCTATCCCAAACAGCAGATAGGATTGAAGGCCCTATCGGCCAGTGGTAGAAAACGGAGTGTGCGGCCAGTGAAGTGTAAAAGTTGATATTGACTGTGCGGTAAATCTGCCAATCTAAAGTTGATATTGACTGTGCGGTATATAACTGCCAATATGCTCAGACTTATTAAGTCAACACACAGTCAGCAGCACTCCCTGCACTGCTTTGATTTAGCAGCCTGTGTCCACGCTGCTTTCTGCTGACACCAAAGAGAATGGCTGCTCTGAGAAAGACCAACAGCAGGATTTATCACTGGGGAAGCCAAGGGGGAAACGAGTGGGAGAGGAGCTAGTATATTTTATGGCTTCGTGACATAACTGCAGCTGTTATAGAGAGTGGTTTGGCAAAATTGCCCTGTTCCCACTCCGCATGCCCACACGACCGCAATAAACATTTTAGGTGTTCGTTATCACAAGCGAGTCGAGATCACAAAGACGTATAAAACGGATGAGATAAAACTCGCACAAGATGGCAGTCTTCATGGGATTTCATCCACCATTCATTTTTCCATAGTACAGTGTTTCCCATACATAAAGGAATTTGTGGCGGGCCGCCACAATAATATTTTGACCGCCACAATAAGATGTTGACCAAAAAAAAAAAAAATTTTTTTTTTTTTTTTTTTTTTTTACAGTGCACCTGAACGCAACATGCAAGATATCCGCTGAATAAGTGTCCAATAAATGTTCATGTCATTCTGGCCAATACTTCTGTTATAGCATTTCAGTCTGGAATATGGAATATCTTTCAATAATCTATGATTTAGCTGCTAAATTGTCAAATACCGCCATCTGCTCGCTACCCAGGCACTTATGTATGTACTTAACCTAACTAACTTAACCTAACTAACTATCCAGTGTGCACAACACTGTCAGCCTAAACTCCGGCTGACACCCCAAAAACCTATAATCCGCTACAGAAAAATGTATATTGTTTGTTTATTAACTGGCCCCTCGCCTTCTATCATTTCACGAAAGTGGCAAAGCAAGTTGAGTATCCCTGACCTATAGGGAGAAATTTAGTTTGTCATTGTAAACCCACAGCACAGTAATGATGACATGTTCTTCATAGATCTAGCCTTTTAATTTTGCTCTTAAGCTTTCTCAAAGTACACCAAATTCATGCATTTTACTTTAAAATGTTTAAAAAAATCTTGCGGGGGGGCATGCCCCCGCACCCCCCTAGGGGGTCTGCGGTCCCCCAACACAAATTCTCAAAATCCTGTGGGAAACACTGCATAGACATTTCGTAAAATGCTTGTAAAAATAGCTTTATTTGGTCAAAGCAAGTGATTTCAGCTATATTTAGAATCAGGAGATACGATATAGCATTGCACTTTTAGTTTTGGGCCAAAACTAAAAGAACTTAGTCATTTTAAATTTTATTTTTAAATAAAATCCTAAAATCCCTTGGTGGTATGCCGATGTTTATATTTGGCTCTCACCCTGAAAGCTGGCTGTTATAACTGCCTGCTCCCTGATACGGGACGCAGTTGAGAGAGGATTATGACAAGTCAACAATCCAGAGTCGTTTCAATCTCAAAGGGCTCACACACCGCTCAAAACGATGGAATGGCTTCTCTTTTCCATGAGTGAACCATGTGACCATGTGACCATGTGAACCATGTGACCATGTGACCATGTGAACCATGTGACCGGCATTTAAATGGTTGAAAAGACTTTGCCATACTGCAACAAGCAGATATAGCGGTAATGATTGGGTGGGGGGCAGGGTGGTTGTGTGGGGGCATTGGGGGGAGGAGTACCACAGGGATCTGGCTGGATCCACTACCTCCTTCTCCAGTGATGAGGGTTTATCCCTATCAACCATTTTTTAACGTGGGGTTCTTTGACTATCCTCATCACCAGTTTTAATTGTCCCGTGGGATTTCCTTCATTTGCACCCAGGAGAGCGAACACACTGGGCTTTGTTCAAGCGCTCCTCATGCACTCATATATTTAGATCCGCTCACTGTACTCAACGTACCTGCCAATCACGGTGACAGGCAGCTGCACGCGTCGAAACATTTTGACAAGTGTTTTCCTGTAGGAATCCATTTTTAAACAGCATGAAAGAGCATGACAATGATTACTTTCATCAAGAAAATTATGATGAAAGGCGTCTGGGTATGTAGAGTTAAAAGCACTGGCCTATCACCGCGGAGACCCGGGTTCAATTCCCGGCAGCGGTACTTCCGGCTTGGTCAGACGTTCCTACAGACACAATTGGCCGTGTCTGCGGGTGGGAAGCCGGTGGGGTATGAGCTCTGGCCACTGCACTAGTTAGTGCCTCCTGTTCATGAGGAGGGGAACTGGGGGGAATATCGTGATCCTCCTACGCGCTACGTCCTGCCGGTGAACGTCCTCGCTGTCAGGTGAAAAGAAGCGGCTGGCGACTGCACATGTATCGGAGGAAGCATGTGCTAGTCGACAACTCCCCAGATCAGCCGAGGGGGTGGAGCAACGGCGGGGACAGCAGGGGGAATTGGCCAAGTACAGTTGGGGAGATCTGTCAATTAAATTTAAAAAATGTTGCAGAATGAGAATGAATTCTCTATCATTCAGTAGTAATTTGCTAGATCACTGCATTTATTGAATTGAAATTTAATCGCAAATTGAAAATGGATTGAAATCCTCCTTGCTGCGCGGCTCTCCTACACAGCTACATTTTGGAGTCCCCCATTTTAGCTGAATTTTAGATCAGTATTTCAGTTCAGCAGTTCATAATCTCCTGATTTTTTAATTTTCAAATGATCTTTTGCCCTGCTTTCATATGACTGGAGCTTTGATGTATATTTGATCACTTTTGTCTGACAGAGAAGAAGCCTATAGAGGATTGTTATTGCAGATCAAACCAGAATCCCACAACTTTTAGATAGATAGATATTCTATTGACATCATTAGTTTGGATCATGGACTGTGATGTACCAGCTAATTATACACTGAGGGCATGTGAGCAGTGCACTCCCCCCCCCCCCCCCCCCCACACACACACCTACACACACACACACCTACACGCACACACGCACACACACACACACACACACACACACACTCCTGCTCTGCGCTTCACAGCTGTGTAATCGCTGCCAAGTAACAACATGCAGTAGAAAAGATAATTGATTAGCCATGTCTTGGAGTGGTTTTGCCCACAGCCTAACTTTTACCACCTCATCTCCTCAACGAACAGGCCATTTAACCCTCTCTAAAGGTAACATGTAGTGATCATGGAATGTAACAGGTCATTTAACCCTCTCTAAAGGTAACATGTAGTGATCATGGAATGTAACAGGCCATTTAACCCTCTCTAAAGGTAACATGTAGTGATCATGGAATGTAACAGGCCATTTAACCCTCTCTAAAGGTAACATGTAGTGATCATGGAATGTAACGGGTCATTTAACCCTATCTAAAGGTAACATGTAGTGATCATGGAATGTAACAGGTCATTTAACCCTCTCTAAAGGTAACATGTAGTGATCATGGAATGTAACAGGTCATTTAACCCTCTCTAAAGGTAACATGTAGTGATCATGGAATGTAACGGGTCATTTAACCCTCTCTAAAGGTAACATGTAGTGATCATGGAATGTAACGGGTCATTTAACCCTCTCTAAAGGTAACATGTAGTGATCATGGAATGTAACGGGTCATTTAACCCTCTCTAAAGGTAACATGTAGTGAGCATGGAATGTAACAGGTCATTTAACCCTCTCTAAAGGTAACATGTAGTGATCATGGAATGTAACAGGTCATTTAACCCTCTCTAAAGGTAACATGTAGTGATCATGGAATGTAACGGGTCATTTAACCCTCTCTAAAGGTAACATGTAGTGATCATGGAATGTAACCGGTCATTTAACCCTCTCTAAAGGTAACATGTAGTGAGCATGGAATGTAACAGGCCATTTAACCCTCTCTAAAGGTAACATGTAGTGATCATGGAATGTAACAGGCCATTTAACCCTCTCTAAAGGTAACATGTAGTGAGCATGGAATGTAACAGGTCATTTAACCCTCTCTAAAGGTAACATGTAGTGATCATGGAATGTAACAGGCCATTTAACCCTCTCTAAAGGTAACATGTAGTGATCATGGAATGTAACAGGTCATTTAACCCTCTCTAAAGGTAACATGTAGTGATCATGGAATGTAACAGGTCATTTAACCCTCTCTAAAGGTAACATGTAGTGATCATGGAATGTAACAGGTCATTTAACCCTCTCTAAAGGTAACATGTAGTGATCATGGAATGTAACAGGTCATTTAACCCTCTCTAAAGGTAACATGTAGTGATCATGGAATGTAACAGGCCATTTAACCCTCTCTAAAGGTAACATGTAGTGATCATGGAATGTAACAGGTCATTTAACCCTCTCTAAAGGTAACATGTAGTGATCATGGAATGTAACAGGTCATTTAACCCTCTCTAAAGGTAACATGTAGTGAGCATGGAATGTAACAGGTCATTTAACTCTCTCTAAAGGTAACATGTAGTGAGCATGGAATGTAACAGGCCATTTAACCCTCTCTAAAGGTAACATGTAGTGATCATGGAATGTAACAGGCCATTTAACCCTCTCTAAAGGTAACATGTAGTGATCATGGAATGTAACAGGCCATTTATCCCTCTCTAAAGGTAACATGTAGTGAGCATGGGATGTAGTTCGGGGGAGTCGGGGGGATAATTGATTACTTTGACTCACATTTTTCCCTCAAGGCAGTGAATCTTGCGGAACATTGATTGGAGATAGATACCAATACTGTTTGATTGGATAATAGTGTTCTCATCAATCCTGCTAATGATTTCTCTGGAAACTGAAATGGTGATCCGATAGACATTATTAAGCTTGCATTAATTGTACTCCTCCCATGGGTGACCGCAGACCAATATAAACCTGATGTAACCCTTAACACCATGTTGCCCTTTTAAGTGGGTGAAATCTACAACATGTAGACATCTGTGTACAGAGTAGCCTATTTATGCAGAAATCCTGAAGTTAAATTTAATACATTTTAAGACCTTTTCTAAGACCCTTTCAATATATTTTAAGGCCTCAACTCCACTTTCGTCACATCAGCGACACACTTACTATACATTGATTTTGAGATTGCGAAACTAAACAGTCTTAGTTTGTGATAACTTCTATGGACCACTGTATCAATACAACAGAATTCAAATGGGCCTGGAGGGAGCAGAGCTCAAGAGAATAAATTGACCCTCCTCGCGGTAGCAGAATGAACAGGTATGGAAGGGGTAAAGCGATGGGGAGATTGTCCACTAGTTAATTGACCGCAGGCATCGTCCTGTCGGACGAATTTAAAAAAAAAGCTAAAATGGGTCACCACTCTCCAAATATACTTTGTCAGCCGTTAACACATTGAATGCCAGCCATGTTTTCATTCCTGTAGGTAAGTTGTGCCAGGGGTGTTTTTGACGATTCTGGCTCATTTTAGAAGAGCCGAGGATTCTTTTCTGTTAAGAATTCATGAACACCAATCATCTAAAAATAACTAATAGAATGTGTGCTTTCTCTGTCTAAAAGAGTTAGTTTGCAGAGTTAGTAGTTATGTAGATATTAGCCGTTGAGTACAGCATGGTTTCAGCGTCTGGAAATTTATTCAGAGATAAATGGCTTTTTGTGAAACAGTCACTTTAACCATTCATTTTTGGCATCAGTAAGACCGTCAGACATTCTAAACAATAGTTTTGAACAGTAATTTCCTCCATAACAACAGGAAACACCCCTCTCATTCAAACTCCTCCCTCCGTGTGTCTTCTCCTCCTTCCTCCTGGCTTCAGCGGGCGTGTCAGAAGCGCGTTGTGCTGCCTGCCTGTCTGTCTGCGTGCCTGCCTGCCTGTCTGCCTGTCGGGCAAGACGAGTCTGAAATGGATTACTGTAAAATCGCGTCGCCATTTCCTTGAATGGCTTTCTCCCGCGGTGTGTGTGTGTGTGTGTGTGTGTGTGTGTGTGTGTGTGTGTGTGTGTGTGTGTGTGTGTGTGTGTGTGTGTGTTCGCGCGTTGCTGCGCGGCTCTGGGGGGAAGGGATCTCTGTCCGTTCTGTGTGTGTGTGTCCGGGCTTCTGACTGTGAAATCGCCAAGCCATTTCCGCGGGAGGCGGCTGCTTTTGTGGCTTTTGGGTCCCGTGGCTGTGACTTCTCTCGGTCTCTGTCGCCACTTAGTGGTCGGTAAAATAGATTACACACATGCTCTTGCTCCAAATAGTTATCTCGAAGATGTAAAAGGGGTTGATTGATGTCCCACCGTCAAAAAAACATGTAAGACGAGTTATTTCGGCTCTGGCACTCAAGCGCTGGATTATGTAAGACGAATTATTTCGGCTATGGCACTTAAGGTGTTAATATACCTGATGGGCAGCCCAGCCAAGCCAAATCTACGTGGGAAACTCTGGAGTGACTAACTGAAATGCACGCTTTATTAAGAGTAATAACACTATAAGAAATAACATAATACACTAAATAAAGGAGAACCAAGGCCCAAAATAAATAGGTTCACACAACCAGGGTACCGCGTTCTCCCAGGTGAGCCACCTGGACGGCCATCTTGCAGACCCCCTGACATAGCAATCCTCACCTACTGAAAATACTTCATAATAAATCTTGCTAAAACACAATATGCAATGCTCCACTGACACCCAGGAATGGTATTAAGCTCATTTCTACTGCAAGGTTATATAAGTTATAAAAGGAAAGCTGGAAATATGAGATGCAAAGAAGAGATGAAACGATGGGAGGGAATTCAAATAAAGGCATCATACTTATGAAATTCCATGCAGGAGATTGATGGAAATGATCCAAATGTGGCACTTCTCGGGTAATCTATTTCTGTACACCAATCATTACGGGAACCCTTGGCGGCAAATAGACATTGTTGAGAGTGCTAGGTGCTGACAGAAAGCAGATCCATAGTGTCATCTCTCCTTTTCATATTTCCATCACTACGATGTAATTATGATTGGATTCCTCCCCAGTTTCTCGGCAGAGGCGGTAATCTGAGGCCCGTCAGCTTGGCGGTGTTGGAGGTCGGAGGAAAGACAGTCTGCGAAGTCTGCGGGCCTGACCTTAGCACGGCGCTGTGCACAAACAGACCCCCTTGTTTGTACAGTAGGGATGAGCGAGTATACCATTATCTGACTGTGTCTGTTTTACCAAGTCAATTATCTCTATCCATATCTGTACTTGGAGGGGGCATGGCTTAAATTGAAAGTGGGTGGGGTTTATACTGAAAGTGGGTATGGCTCAAGTTTTTTGTTGATGCCTCCAAAACATTACAAGTATATGACAAAAAAATAGGTATGGAATGAAGTACTCGGTATCACTTTAAGGGTACTGGTATTAGTACCCAGCCTTAATCACCAGTATGGATATTGACACATTGTACTCGGATGATGCTCGTACTCGTAAAAAGTACATTATCTGCACCGGATACTCATTTCATCTGAGGATGGTGCGCAACACCGGGGACGTGGTGTTTACTAGAGGTGTCAAAAATAATCGATTATAAGATGCATCGCGATGCGGACCTGCACGATTCTGCATCGATTCACAAATGTCAAAAATCGATTATTAAAAATATATATATACGGTATATATATATATATAATCAAATAAAATATAATGGAAGTACATGCAGTTGTTTATTTTAATTATGGATCTTAATACAATGCAATTCTAAATGCAAGAAAAAAGAAAGTGAGAAAAAAAATCATGTATTTTGGGGGAAAAAGTGATGCATCGATTTAAGATGCATCGAGATGCATCGATAATCGTTATCGAATCGAATCGTAGCCCTCTGAATCGTAATTGAATCGAATCGTGAGGCCAGTGAAGATTCACAGCCCTAGTGTTTACCATCCTACAGTCTACTATCCCTTCCCACACGCTCCCGGAGAAACTCCTGGGCTGTGCTACATTTTTAATGAAAGCAAGAGTGTTTGATGTGCCAAGGTTCCTCTCCTCTGATGTTCACTGACACACAGTACTCTCCATGCAGGTGGACACGAGGACAGATTCATTCAGGATCCTGTAACAGGAAGGCTTGCGGTGGAGCAGTTCATAGTGTAGCTGAAGTTTGACACGTCTGATCTCCTGCAGCGGCTTCCCCGCTAATGTGTGTAAAGCTCGCTGCTACCTGCTAACACACACGCTGTTTCTCGCTCGCTGCACTGTGACCTCTCTGGGGAAATGCATATGAATGCGCGAGTCGCTAGTGTGCACGTCTTATGGGGATATGTGAAACAACAAGAAAATCCTAATTATATTCTGTTCCTTGAGATCTGTCGTGTACGTGCTGCACCTCCCAACACGATGTATCTTGCCCTCCCCTCGTCGCACCGACTGTGCATCTGGCCTGAGAGAGAGAGAGAGAGAGAGAGAGAGAGAGAGACTGGCCTGTCCTTTGGTCTGTTTTGTTTTAGAGAGAACGAGAGAGAGAGAGAAGGATTTGGGACTAAAGTGAAGCTGTTGTCAAATTAAAGAGACAAGTATTTCCAGGACAGCACTGTATCTAATGACCACAATAGATCCATATCAAGGCCCGGCGTCCCAGGAGAATAGAGAACAAATATGGAGCCAGCGCATAATTACTCCCACCTCCGGAGTTGCATGGGCACGTGTCTCGCTGATTTCGTGCATTAGCCATGTTCCTCCCTGTAGCACTAGCCATGTTCCTCCCTGTTCCCCCCTGTAGCACTAGCCATGTTCCTCCCTGTAGCACTAGCCATGTTCCTCCCTGTAGCACTAGCCATGTTCCTCCCTGTAGCACTAGCCATGTTCCTTCCTGTAGCACTAGCCATGTTCCCCCCTGTAACACTAGCCATGTTCCCCCCTGTAGCACTAGCCATGTTCCCCCCTGTAGCACTAGCCATGTTCCCCCCTGGGTGCCATGGCACGAGTCCGATACCTCACGAGTCCGACACCTCACGAGTCCGAAAAAAGAGGCTAACTTCCCCCAGACCCTAACCCAAAACCTAACCTCTCCCACCCCCACGCCTAAACCTAACCTCCCCCAGACCCTAACCCAAAACCTAACCTCTCCCACCCCCACGCCTAAACCTAACCTCCCCCAGACCCTAACCCAAAACCATGAGGTGTCGGACTCGTGAGGTATCGGACTCGTGAGGTATCGGACTAGGGGGCAGTCCCCCCCCCCTGTAGCATTAGCCATGTTCCTCCCTGTAGCACTAGCCATGTTCCCCCCTGTAGCATTAGCCATGTTCCTCCCTGTAGCACTAGCCATGTTCCTCCCTGTAGCACTAGCCATGTTCCTCCCTGTAGCACTAGCTATGTTCCCCCCTGTAGCACTAGCTATGTTCCCCCCTGTAGCACTAGCCATGTTCCTCCCTGTAGCACTAGCCATGTTCCTCCCTGTAGCACTAGCCATGTTCCTCCCTGTAGCACTAGCCATGTTCCTCCCTGTAGCACTAGCCATGTTCCCCCCTGTAGCACTAGCCATGTTCCCCCCTGTAGCACTAGCCATGTTCCTCCCTGTAGCACTAGCCATGTTCCTCCCTGTAGCACTAGCCATGTTCCTCCCTGTAGCACTAGCCATGTTCCTCCCTGTAGCACTAGCTATGTTCCTTCCTGTAGCACTAGCCATGTTCCTCCCTGTAGCACTAGCCAGTAGCACTAGCCATGTTCCTCCCTGTAGCACTAGCCGTAGCACTAGCCATGTTCCTCCCTGTAGCACTAGCCATGTCCCCCCTGTAGCTTAAGCCATGTTCCTCCCTGTAGCACTAGCCATGTCCCCCCTGTAGCTTAAGCCATGTTCCTCCCTGTAGCACTAGCCACTAGCACTAGCCATGTTCCTCCCTGTAGCTTAAGCCATGTTCCTCCCTGTAGCACTAGCCATGTCCCCCCTGTAGCTTAAGCCATGTTCCTCCCTGTAGCACTAGCCAGTAGCACTAGCCATGTTCCTCCCTGTAGCACTAGCCATGTCCCCCCTGTAGCTTAAGCCATGTTCCCCCCTGTAGCACTAGCTATGTTCCTCCCTGTAGCATTTCTCCCTGTAGCATTATGTTCCTCCCTGTAGCACTTGTAATCCTCAACAGTCCCTCCAGGCCTTGCCACATACTGTACAGCCCCTCCAGGAAATTGTGATTTTGCAATCACAATAATTAATGCACATCCCTGCAATGTTTGCGAGGCTTGCAATTTTTCAAAATTCACACGATTTCTCTACAAACACAGCAAAACTGCTTCCTCAACTTGCATTTTTGCCCGTTCCTGCAATTTTACCGCAAACAAATCACATACATCTTTGAAAAGTGAATTGCAATTTTTGAGAAAAGTTGACATGAGGTAGTAGTTGGATAGTAAAATTGTCATTTTCTTTCCTCAAATTACAATTGTGTGCCAGTTGATGCATTGTTACCACAAAAAATCAGATAAAACAAATTGCATTGCAAATTTTGAGAAAAGCCACTGCAAAATCAAGCATTATTATTTTATTATTTTATTTTTTTATCACAAAACAGTCACGAGAAAACAACCTTCTTAACTGCTCTCTGTGAATCTGTTCTGGAATTCATTTGAATAATCTGTTGCCATCATGACAGTGATTAGTTGTCTTGACCTTTGACACCTTGACATGAGTGCCTAGCTATTTATCCATTTAGCTTAAGGGTGACACCTCACCATCCTCTGTGCACCAGGCGTCTGGAATGAGCACGCTCTACTATTGTGCAGTGTTTTTGGAGGTCACCAACAGTAAATACGCTGTCAGGGGGATAAAGTGGGTGTCAGATCATATGAATAGACAGAGTGGGAAATGGTGGCTTGAGGGGCCCTATGAGTTCCAACACTGACACGCTATAAAAGAGCTTAATTATAATAAGCTTCAGCATGGAGCAAGTGTTTGGTGGCTTGGGGGAGAATGTGGACACAGCCACACACAACAGTCCGCCACGACTTCCATGCTTTGGAGATTGCTCTGTGGAGAGGCCAGCATCAGATATGCATTAGTGGAACAAGGAAGGCTTTCTGCGCTAGCTGCCGGCAGACACTGCCAAAATGAAATGTATTCCCGCCTCGCAAATATGTCGTGCATAATGTATTTTTCCTCTCTGGAAGTCATCAAGCTTCATAACGCTCTATCCATTAAGAGAACAACAAATGTTTTGCAGCCGTTATTCCATTAAATGTTACAAATGTGACTTGGGCGTTATGAAAACAATAAATCCCTCTGTAGATTTGCACATCACGACATCATTTGTTAATCATATTATTGTTAATTAATGATGCAATTCCCCCTCGCTAATGGCCGCCGATGTGCACTGACTGAAATGAGGGGAGTGAAAATGGGAAATGAAGTTGAGAATAGAGTAGAGCTGAGGGAAGAAAACAACAGAAATATATAAATAAATGCAAAATTTATCGATAGTTTTATATCCTTGTGAACCGGTTTACAAGAACATATTGGAATTGCAGTCAGAATGATTTATAATCTATTGTTCAGGCGGAGGTTGCTTAACTCCCTGCCCCTGTATGAGTATTTACAGACTGCTCTCTCTCTCTCTCTCCATCTCACCCTCTCTCTGTCTCTCATCTCTCTCTCATACACCCATTTAAATACATACACACACAGCTCCTACTTATATTTTTCCACAAAGAGCTGTTTTTATGCTAATCTAACAGCTGCATTCATATTCAGCCTTTCTCACATGCACGCACACAGACACACAGGCATTTCTCACATGCACGCACACACAGACATAATGAAGCTATTCTAATTAGATTGAAATAGGCACTTATTTTAGTGAGACAACTCGGTCCTCGGTGAGCATCAGAACCTGAGACAGTATCTTCAGGTGCTCAGTGAGCATCAGAACCTGAGACAGCATCTTCAGGTGCTCGGTGAGCATCAGAACCTGAGACGGTATCTTCAGGTGCTCAGTGAGCATCAGAACCTGAGACAGCATCTTCAGGTGCTCAGTGAGCATCAGAACCTGAGACAGTATCTTCAGGTGCTCAGTGAGCATCAGAACCTGAGACAGCATCTTCAGGTGCTCAGTGGGCATCAGAACCTGAGACAGTATCTTCAGGTGCTCAGTGAGCATCAGAACGTGAGACAGCATCTTCAGGTGCTCAGTGAGCATCAGAACCTGAGACAGTATCTTCAGGTGCTCAGTGAGCATCAGAACCTGAGACAGTATCTTCAGGTGCTCAGTGAGCATCAGAACCTGAGACAGCATCTTCAGGTGCTCAGTGAGCATCAGAACCTGAGACAGCATCTTCAGGTGCTCAGTGAGCATCAGAACCTGAGACAGCATCTTCAGGAGCATCTTGAGACAAAGATTTAACCTTCATATGAACAACTGTAGATTTTGTGATTCTGATATTGAGACTGTAGAGCATCTGTTTTTTGTTTGTAATTACTCAAGATCTTTTTGGGATTTGTTTCAAAATTGGATATCTGAAAAAGACCCTCAATCGCCCAATTTAGAATATAATGATATTAAATTTGGAGTTATAATGAAAGATAAACAAATTGAAATGATGTACAATAGTTTAATTATTATGGCTAAACAATTTATTCACCGATGTAGATTTCAAACTGCCAGACCCCTGTTCTTAGTATTCATGAATGAGATAATTAACTTTAAGAAAGCCTTGAAATATGTTAAAACCAAACAAGCATGGAGTGTGTACCAAAACATGCATATCTTGATTCCTGTTTAGAACTCTGACTTAATGTTTTTGCTTTATTTCTTTTATTTTGTTGTTTATTTGATTGTCTGTTCCAATTTTGTAAATGCTTAGTCTGAATTATTTGTATAATGTACTGTTTGTTATTGCCAGACTTTGTTTATTGAAAAAAAAAAAAAAAAAACTCAAATGTGGCGCTGCGGACGTCGGCGGAAGTGAGCAAGAGGTCGGAGTTCAGCAAGCTCACGTGATGACAGATGTAGTGTGTCCCAATAGTATGCATTTTGCATGCATGCTACACACTACAATCCATACTTTGTGAGGGCAGCGGCAGTACATACTACAAGAAAGAAGTACAAGTATGGGTATTGGAACGCAGCCCGGGTCTCAGAGAGAGACGGTGACGTATCAGACTGAAAACAGATATTGCCTGAGATGAAAGAGGGTTGAGAGGCGGACCATAGCGTGTCGATGATTTGATTGGACAGTTCAGCAGCCTGTTGCACCAGCTGAACGTAAGTTCTGTCTTAAGTTAGGGTGTAAAGTCCACACTAACTGCTACGTTCAAACTAGTTAGTTTGACACTAAAGTTGTGTCTTTGTTGAGTTGCACCACGGAGACGTAAGGTACATCTTAACTAGTAGTCCTTAAACCTCACACTAGCCAAAATAGTGTCGCAGAAAATGACGTGTACAGTATCTGTGACCAATCAGTGAAAAGCACGGTGGAAACGGTGTTTATTTACCGTTGTTTAAGTAAGTGGAGTGAAAACAGGACATGTTGCCCACCGCAAATTAGTGCTTTCATATTTCATCAACACTAATCAAATGAGAACGTTATTGAGTAACGTTCATTTAGGTTCATATTAGCTACTGTTAACGTTTATCTGTGAGCTCTTCATTGTAGGCTAATTTACCACCATCCTGCCTCGCTAAATTGTTGCGGTTATTTTAATTTGTATGCAGTGTTGCAGCTTGTGGGAACAAAAGCGTGAGTCATAAATATCAAAGGGTGTAATACTTTATCACGGAGAGCGCGTTGCGGACGCAAAACAACGATGCGCCACGGTGCCAAATTGCAATCCGTGCCAACTGCTATTTTACGGAGGACCTTACACCTAGTAAGAAGTAGGTGTAAATTTTAAGTTCTAACTTATGCCTACGTTGTAACTATTTCCCTTGGTGCAACCCAAATATTTTTAGTAATGCGTAAACTCGGACTTAGTGAGACTTTACGTTCAAACTAGCTTACGTTTCAACTTACGCACAGCTGGTGCAACCCACTGCTGGGCATTGGAGTTGGCGTTGGCCAATCCTGGCGTGTTCTAACACACATATCTGTACTTGTTTGTTTGTCTCTCGTCTCGCGGTCTCCCAGCTTTCATGCATTATGTGCACCTTTTTTTGTGGAAAAACCATATCACACAAATGATTAATGACAGTATAGTCTTTATACATCTTAAAACATGTGTGGAGGGAATCTTTTAATTTCAATAGTGTTCAAATTACATTAATATGACGTGAGTTTCAGTTAGCTTTGCACAGAAACAGCCAGTAGAAATACTTTTTTTTTAAAACTTTTATACTTTATTACATTTCAGAGCCTATACTTTTTAACTTTTACTTGAGTAAACAAGTTCAATCAGTACTTATACGTTCACCTTTCTTTTCTTTTTTACACTTTCTACTTAAGTAAAGAATATGTGTACTTCTCCTATCTCTGGAATTATTACACACTAGGCCTAGGATCGGCCACTGCGACACTCCTGGAATAGGAGCTTGAAAGGGAAGAATGGGATTGGTTTACTGGAGATCACCAATGGCCACAGTTGCGAATAATTCTACGCTCAAAAAGGCGTGGTTAAAGGGTTAGCGCTGCGCATTCTGGCGTTTAGCGTCAAGGAAAAATTAGGGAATGTGCAAATTTAAGGCCAGGGGGAGAATAGAGCCCCACATCATTAGCTAATTAGCCTAATTAGTGTGCCCTTTACACACCCTGAAGGTTTCAGCCCGATCGCATGTAAAACGGCATAGCTGTGGCCACACACGGAATAAACAAACAAAGCCCACATACTCAATTTTATATATATAGATAGTCTCCCAATTTAGGCACCCCTCTACCTTCGTTAGTCGGGACAGGACTTATTTCCAACCATCAGTTGGAATAGGTTACTGACACCCCCCCCCCCCCCACACACACACACACACACACACACACACACACACCACTGCAAGGCTCTCAGTGAATAGCCAGGTAATTAGAACCAGTCTTCCATCCACGGGGTCACGTTGGAACCTTTCATGCGGCCGCTAAAGACAAAGAGGTAATGCGGCGAGACAGGAAGTAGCTGGCGTGGAGGTCACCACAAGGGCATCATCGGAGCGGGCAGCCAATAATAAGGCTGCGGGCTGCGTCTGCCTTTGAGGCCGCTAATGAAGCGCAAGAGACAGGGAGGTGCCCGTTCGGCACGCTGGCTACCTGGGCATCACGCTGGCTACCTGGGCATCGCTCAGGGGACACAGCTGGAAGCCTGCTAGTCTCTCTGAAGGAGGTGAAGCCAGTCAAATTGAGTAATTGTGCAGCATAATAAGCCACTGGTACCTGCCTCTCTCTCTTTTCTCCTTCTTTTCTCTCTGCTGCATCCTCCCTTCCTCATGAATTGGCATGAGAGAGTACACCCTCAAACTAAACACAGGGCTGTTCACATTGATATACTGTTCTACTTACACCCTCAAACTAAACACATAAACTATTCTTAAATCAGATCTACGCCTAACCTAAACTATTCTTAAATCAGATCTACAGCCTAAGGACCTGTGTCCACCTGGCGTCTTTTCCTCAGGTCCAGCGTCTATTTTCAATTGTTTCCAATGGGAGGAGAGCGTATGCGAGCGCACACGGACGTGTAGAGAAAGTGCAGAGCGCCCAGCGTCTTTTTTCGGCGTTTTTGTGCGCCGACTCCCAGCGCTTCCAGCTGAAAATATTTTAACTTTTCAGAAAGACGCTGGTGTCGGCTGCTCCTTGATCAGCGTTCCCCAGCGCACTCCCAGCTTTTAACGTCGGAAAAAGAAGCTAGGTGGACACAGGCCCTAACCTAAACTATTCTTAAATCAGATCTACAGCCTAACCTAAACTATTCTTAAATCTGATCTACAGCCTAACCTAAACTATTCTTAAATCTGATCTACAGCCTAACCTAAACTATTCTTAAATCTGATCTACAGCCTAACCTAAACTATTCTTAAATCTGATCTACAGCCTAACCTAAACTATTCTTAAATCGGATCTACAGCCTAACCTAAACTATTCTTAAATCAGATCTACAGCCTAACCTAAACTATTCTTACCTACTGACATCCCTCAGCCTTGAACACATCATGCCTTACCTCAGGGCCCTGTCAGCCAGGGGGCGGGGCCACGGGGCAGGGGCATGGCCGCTCAGTGCAGGAGCAGCCGCCAAGTACAATAGACCCTTCTCACGGGGGCCATTTTGTGTCGAGAAGCCAGGGTAAACACAGGTGCAAGCAAAACACTAATGAGGGTTTCAAACTTCCATGATTGGAATTTGGAAACCCTCATTAGTGTTTTGCTTGCACCTGTGTTTACCCTGGCTTCTCGACACAAAATGGCCCCCGTGAGAAGGGTCTATTGGGGAGAAAACATGGTGAAAATCTGATTATTGTTTTTTTTTTCAAAATTCATACTAACATGTCTCCTATCTGTTCTTACCTCTGCCTTTCCTCTAGCGGGAACAACGTACATATTTGGGCGAGACGGTGGACTGATCACGTACACATGGCCGCCAAACGACCGCCCCAGCACGCGCGCGGACAGGCTAGCCATCGGCTTCAGCACGCACCTGAAGGATGCTGTCCTGGTGAGGGTGGACAGCTCCTCTGGGCTCGGAGACTACCTGAAGCTCCACATTGTAAGTCACCTTTCTCTTTAACTAACTCGCTTTCCTGTGCAGGTAACTAACATGGCAGCTCGTACATGGTATGAGGTTGCCGGTGATCACGATAGAGACAGGATTCAACATGGCAGCTCGTACATGGTATGAGGTTGCCGGTGACGACGATAGAGACAGGATTCAACATGGCAGCTCGTACATGGTATGAGGTTGCCGGTGACGACGATAGAGACATGATTCAACATGGCAGCTCGTACATGGTATGAGGTTGCCGCTGACGACGATAGAGACAGGATTCAACATGGCAGCTCGTACATGGTATGAGGTTGCCGGTGACGACGATAGAGACAGGATTCAACATGGCAGCTCGTACATGGTATGAGGTTGCCGGTGACGACGATGGAGACAGGATTCAACATGGCAGCTCGTACATGGTATGAGGTTGCCGGTGATGATGATAGAGACAGGATTCAACATGGCAGCTCGTACATGGTATGAGGTTGCCGGTGATGATGATAGAGACAGGATTCAACATGGCAGCTCGTACATGGTATGAGGTTGCCGGTGATGATGATAGAGACAGGATTCAATAGCCAGAAACGAAGAAAAGAGTTGTGATTGAACGAGAAGTGTATACACCAGGGGTTCTCAACGTGCTTCAGAGGGTTCCAGGGTCTCCAGCAAATGTATGAATTTTTAAACTTCACAAAATAGTCAACAGCTACGATTACAATAACTCATTTACAAATCAACCTCCTATGTGTGGTACGAGGCTGGCCGTGCTCTTGTCCGTGTGTGTGTGTGTGTGTGTGTGTGTGTGTGTGTGTGTGTGTGTGTGCGTGTGCGTGCGTGTGAGGAACTGAGGGAAATGGTGCAGTAATAAGGCTTGGTTCCATATAGAACATCTCTGCTCTGACCTGGACATAATTATGTTGGCTTCCACATGACCCCCCTCTCACTCACACCCACTTACTGACAACAATATGATGCTGGCCAGAGGCATACAGGCACACACACACACATGCACAGAGACATGCACGCACACACACACACACACACACACACACACACACACACACACACACGCACAGAGACATGCACGCACACACACACACACACACACACACACACACACACACCCACACACACACACAGAGATGTGCACACACACACACACACACACACACGCGCGTGCGCGCGCACGCACGCGCACAGGGCTAACAGACCACCTCACAAGCAAACAGGAAATTGGTGTTGCAGTTAGCCTGAGCCTAGCTTCACATGTACAGTAGCATGATGCTGTGAGAGGAGCTAGCTTCACATGTACAGTAGCTTTATGAGCCTAGCTTCACATGTACAGTAGCATGATGCTGTGAGAGGAGCTAGCTTCACATGTACAGTAGCTTTATGAGCCTAGCTTCACATGTACAGTAGCATTATGAGCCTAGCTTCACATGTACAGTAGCGTTATGAGCCTAGCTTCACATGTACAGTAGCGTTATGAGCCTAGCTTCACATGTACAGTAGCTTTATGAGCCTAGCTTCACATGTACAGTAGTATTATGAGCCTAGCTTCACATGTACAGTAGCTTTATGGGCCTAGCTTCACATGTACAGTAGCGTTATGAGCCTAGCTTCACATGTACAGTAGCATGATGCTGTGAGAAGTTAGCCTGAGCCTAGCTTCACATGTACAGTAGCATTATGAGCCTAGCTTCACATGTACAGTAGCATGATGCTGTGAGAAGTTAGCCTGAGCCTAGCTTCACATGTACAGTAGCATTATGAGCCTAGCTTCACATGTACAGTAGCATTATGAGCCTAGCTTCACATGTACAGTAGCATGATGCTGTGAGAAGTTAGCCTGAGCCTAGCTTCACAGGTACAGTAGCATTATGAGCCTAGCTTCACATGTACAGTAGCTTTATGAGCCTAGCTTCACATGTACAGTAGCTTTATGAGCCTAGCTTCACAGGTACAGTAGCTTTATGAGCCTAGCTTCACATGTACAGTAGCATGATCAGCCTAGCTTCACAGGTACAGTAGCTTTATGAGCCTAGCTTCACATGTACAGTAGCATTATGAGCCTAGCTTCACATGTACAGTAGCTTTATGGGCCTAGCTTCACATGTACAGTAGCATTATGAGCCTAGCTTCACATGTACAGTAGCTTTATGGGCCTAGCTTCACATGTACAGTAGCGTTATGAGCCTAGCTTCACATGTACAGTAGCATTATGAGCCTAGCTTCACATGTACAGTAGCATTATACTGTGAGAGGAGCTGGCCTCTCTCTCCTGATGACATGTTATTCTTATGAGGCACATCAGTCTGTTAGTGCTTCTTGTCCTGCTGTTCCTCCGCGCGCCCTCAGGGCTTTTTGGCCCCCAGGTTTCATCAGACATCAGGGAGCAACGGTCCAATTTTCAAGAATACAACATTTCCCCTGCACTCCATCCATCACCACAGAGACATAGACAAGATGTTTGAAAAGAAGCAAATACTTTTCAAGTCTACTTGGCATCTCAGGGCTTGTGGAGACTTGGATTACGCCAGATGAGCAGTATGGAAGCATTTCATGTATTTTTTCTGTTTTTTACGTTTTTGCTCATGGCCCCCTTCACACTCAGCAGACAGCTGGAGTGCAGTTCTCCTATCTCGGTGCTTTACCCCGTACACTGACTGTATACAAGTACTCTAATAGGACCCCACTTCAAACAAACTGAACTATCCCTTTAAGTGTATTTTGTGCAACTGATTTTATTTTAAGGAAACCATAATTCGGACTTTAAAGAAAATCTGAACTGAAGCTGTTTTGTGCTTCTGGCCTCAGAGACAGGCTCCTTCCACCATGTGGAGCTCCTCTCTCTCACTCTCTGAGAGGCAAGGTGAGAAAGAGGAGCTCCACATGGTGCAAGGAGAGGAAAGAGGTCACGCAGCTTCTGAGCGTGTGCAGTGACCCCATGCAGCTCGTACAGGGAGAAAGTGTTGATAAAGCATGTTGTTACAGCGGGCAGGGGCAGTGGGCTGAGAAGCCCCTCTCCTCTCCTCTCCTCTCCTCTCCTCTCCTCTCCTCTCCTCTCCTCTCCTCTCCTCTCCTCTCTCCTCTCCTCTCCTCTCCTCTCCTCTCCTCTCCTCTCCTCTCCTCCTCTCTCCTCTCCTCTCCTCTCCTCTCCTCCTCTCTCCTCTCCTCTCCTCTCCTCTCCTCTCCTCCTCTCTCCTCTCCTCTCCTCTCCTCTCCTCCTCTCTCCTCTCCTCTCCTCTCCTCCTCTCTCCTCTCCTCTCCTCTCCTCCTCTCCTCTCCTCTCCTCTCCTCTGCTCTCCTCTCCTCCTCTCATCTCATCTCCTCTTCTCTCCTCTCACCTCCTCTCCTCCTCTCTCCTCTCCTCTCCTCCTCTCTCCTCTCCTCTGCTCTCCTCTCCTCTCCTCTCCTCCTCTCCTCCTCTCTCCTCTCCTCTGCTCTCCTCTCCTCTCCTCCTCTCTCCTCTCCTCTCCTCCTCTCTCCTCTCCTCTCCTCTCCTCCTCTCCTCTCCTCCTCTCTCCTCTCCTCTCCGCTCCTCTCCTCTCCCCTCCGCTCCTCTCCTCTGCTCTCCTCTCCTCCTCTCATCTCATCTCCTCTTATCTCCTCCTCTCTCCTCTTCTCTTCTCTCCTCTGCTCTCCTCTCCCCTCCCCTCCTCCTCTCATCTCCTCTTCTCTCCTCCTCTCCTCTCCTCTCCTCTCCTCTCCTCCTCTCTTCTCTCCTCTGCTCTCCTCTCCCCTCCCCTCCTCTCATCTCCTCTTCTCTCCTCCTCTTCCCTCTCCTCTCCTCTCGCATCAACGGCTTCTCTCAATGCTTCCTCTCATGTATTTCTTTGCACACTAATCTGGGGGCTTTGTGAAATGTTGCATTTGATGAGAACACGAGAGGAGAAGTGTGAGTTTCAAGAAGACTGAGAGAAGCACCAAGAGACTGAAGGTGCACTGATTCTTGCACCATCTAGTTATGTAAGAGAGGTCATCATAGGCGGAGTTTGACTTTTAGCTCTGGGGGGGCCACTTCTGCAGGAGACACACACAAAAAATGTGGCCGTTTTACATTTGAAATGTTGCCTGTTTGAAGCCAGATTTAGAGGAATATCTCATTTGAAGGCTAGCATCATCATGGTGTCTCTCTAATTATTGTTTAATAAGTATAAGAATGGAAATATCAGAAATATTAGAATATGACTAGAATTACAGAACATTAATACTCATTATTGTATGTTTAGTAATGTAATGTATATTATATAGTGCTTCACTGTTCACTGTTGCTTTTGACCGTGCTCAAAGACACTTTACAAATACAGGATAAAGCAACTTTAATAAAGAGAGAACATATTAAAATAGATGAGAGAGAGAGAGAGACATATTATAGGTCAAAAGCAACAGTGAAAAGGGCTTTTTTGGAAAGATGACATAATGAGTATGAAAGACAATGAGTTTTGACCTGTCAGATGTGACTGGGGAGGGCATTCCAGAGGGAGGGGGCGGCTGCAGCAAGGCCCTGTGCCCCCCTGTCACAGCTTTAGCAAAGAGATACCTGTGATTCTTGTCAAAGTGGATATAAATTGTATGATCATATTGAGCCAGACAGTGAGATGGAGATTTACAATGGTGAGCAATCTTTTTTTAGAGGTCATAAGGAGTGTATAAGGGCTTCTCCTGCCTTATCTTAGAGGGATAGCCAACCTTTTGGGAGTTTTGACCATTTGCCATATTGTCTATATTAAAACTAGAACATACATGGCTTTATGTTCAATCTGCGTGCAGTACAAACTGTGGTAGAGCCCCTCACTGCTAATAGCTTAGCGCTACAAGGGCAGTCAATGGGATATTAGCCTACTTCGGTTCATAATGCACATTCAAACAGCGCCATAAACACTCACATGTACGTACATGTTGTGACTCGTTGTGACTGTGAGTCGTGTACTCACCACATGATGAAATAATAATCCAAAGTTACGTCAAACAGTGATTTTCGTAGTAAATCCACACCGAGAACAAAACAAAGAGTAACCGAACTAACAGGAGTGTACAACCCAAGTTACTTCCTCGTTTGCCATGTGGCTGATGACAATAGAACAGTATGAACCACAGTGCTGACTTACCTTTCAAATGTTCATGTTCATTTCATCGTATCATTAGATATTTATTTATCATTAGATAATTTTGTTTACATATTTTTGAAGCCAGCAACATACAGACAGATACAGAATGCTTCAATGTCAAATAAAGAAATAACTAGTGGTGAAATTGTAGTATAACCCGGTACGTTTACCTTATAATGTTGCATACATGGACATGGGTGTCAGTTCTAAATGAGGCCCCGCATAAAGATGTTATCTCTAATAATATAGTTGGAAATGGTTTAATGAGCCACTGATAAAATGATCATTAAAAGAGTGTTTAAGAGGCCTGCGAATGTCATCTAGTATTTGTAGCATTTCTCCAAAGTATAATTGATTATGACATTCAATTGTCATAAAGCACATGAGTGCCTGAAGCGTTGTAGTACGGCAGTCAAGATGGAAGAATAACAGAGAATGAAATGACAATATATTGCAGTAGTAAATTGAAATACAAACCCTCCAGATAAAAAAAATTCACGCTTGACTCTTCTGCTCTTTAATTACATTGGAAAGGACGTGTTTTACAGCGTAGCATGAAACACAATGTGCTGTGCTCTTGTCCGTGTGTGTGTGTGTGTGTGTGTGTGTGTGTGTGTGTGTGTGTGTGTGTGTGTGTGTGTGTGTGTGTGTGTGTGCCATGGAACACAATGTGCTGTGCAAAACTGCCACTTTGATGCGTTTCTTACGCGAGTGGTGGAGCGGTCCTCAGCTAGTCAGCTGTGAAAACCTGATCTGCTTGATCTGCATCCTTAGTGGATCACAAATACCAAGAATGACAGTATTGTAATTAGTGATAAATAATATTGCATTGGGAGATATTGGTCTTACCCACCTGGGACTGGGTACAATAATAACACTGTGAAAATGGTGACATTTTAAAAGTCAGTGCATTAGATAACTGTGCAATTTGCCTTGACAGCCTCCATTCCAATTAGAACAGTTTTGATTTGGTGTTTTTTTTTAGCAGATGCATATACAGTACAGGACTATCCAAACAAGCTTTCCTAAGGTTGATTCCCAATGGCTTTCCCATCCACATTCCTTGCTCTCTCTTGGGAGGAGTCAGTCCATGTATCTTCAGCTGTATGAGATGGGATTAGACCAGATTTCAGTATTTATCCCCCCCCCCTCCATCCTCCTCCTCATCCCTCCCTCCCCCCCTCTCACCCTCCCTCCCCCCCTAATCTCCTGCTCCCATTCCGTGATGACGGAAAACCCAGTGGGCCTTGAAGGACACCATCTCAGCTCGCACTCTCAAGAGGGAATTTTCTTGAGCTATATGAGGAGACTATGATTTAAATGCACCTCAACGGAATTGTGCCCCCGCCTCTCCTCTCTATCACAGATAAAGACACTGACTGTGAAGTCACCCAACCATCAAATGTACCACAATCACTTTCCTCAGCCTCATTAGCGTAGCACACATGGAGGACTAGATCCATAATAATGTTGCTGCCGTTCCCCCAATGATGATGACGACGATTCCCCACAATCCTTTTCACTAAGATGAGGCGTATTCATGAGGCTATTTGAACATGTGTCAAACATGGATGTAAGTCTCTACATGAGCGTATGCCATGGCATCGCTATATAATTAATGTTAGACTTGTCTCTACATGAGAGTATGCCATGGCATCTCTATATAAGTAATGTTAGACTTGTCTCTACATGAGAGTATGCCATGGCATCTCTAGTATGCCATGGCATCTCTATATAATTAATGTTAGACTTGTCTCTACATGAGCGTATGCCATGGCATCTCTAGTATGCCATGGCATCTCTATATAAGTAATGTTAGACTTGTCTCTACATGAGCGTATGCCATGGCATCGCTATATAATTAATGTTAGACTTGTCTCTACATGAGAGTATGCCATGGCATCTCTAGTATGCCATGGCATCTCTATATAATTAATGTTAGACTTGTCTCTACATGAGCGTATGCCATGGCATCTCTAGTATGCCATGGCATCTCTATATACATTAAGTAATGTTAGACTTGTCTCTACATGAGAGTATGCCATGGCATCTCTATATAAGTAATGTTAGACTTGTCTCTACATGAGAGTATGCCATGGCATCTCTATATAAGTAATGTTAGACTTGTCTCTACATGAGCGTATGCCATGGCATCTCTATATAAGTAATGTTAGACTTGTCTCTACATGAGAGTATGCCATGGCATCTCTATATAAGTAATGTTAGACTTGTCTCTACATGAGCGTATGCCATGGCATCTCTATATAAGTAATGTTAGACTTGTCTCTACATGAGCGTATGCCATGGCATCTCTATATAAGTAATGTTAGACTTGTCTCTACATGAGCGTATGCCATGGCATCTCTATATAAGTAATGTTAGACTTGTCTCTACATGAGCGTATGCCATGGCATCTCTATATAAGTAATGTTAGACTTGTCTCTACATGAGCGTATGCCATGGCATCTCTATATAAGTAATGTTAGACTTGTCTCTACATGAGAGTATGCCATGGCTAAGCATCTCGATATAATTAATTGCATTGTAGCTGAAAGTTAAATCCAGGGAAATATTCACAATGGCATTATGCAAAGCAGGGATTTATGAGTGTAATGATCCCTAGTTTGACTATGTAGTGGGGTAATCCATACAGAAGATGGAATGGAACAAGTGTATAGGATGTGAGTGCAGGGTGTGCGTGCAGGGTGTGGGTGTGGGTGCAGGGTGTGGGTGCAGGGTGTGGGTGCAGGGTGTGAGTGCAGTGTGCGGGTGCAGGGTGCATGGTGTGGGTGCAGGGTGTGAGTGCAGTGTGTGGGTGCAGTGTGCATGGTGTGGGTGCAGTGTGCATGGTGTGGGTGCAGGGTGTGGGTGCGGGTGCAGGGTGTGGGTGCAGTGTGTGGGTGCAGTGTGCATGGTGTGGGTGCAGTGTGGGTGCAGTGTGCATGGTGTGGGTGTGGGTGCAGGGTGTGGGTGCAGTGTGCATGGTGTGGGTGTGGGTGCATGGTGTGGGTGCAGTGTGCATGGTGTGGGTGTGGGTGCATGGTGTGGGTGCAGTGTGCATGGTGTGGGTGCAGGGTGTGGGTGCAGGATGTGAGTGCAGTGTGCATGGTGTGGGTACAGGGTGTGGGTGCAGGGTGCTAGCCTAGGTAAACCCAGCCACCACGTGACCTGCTCTCTCAGTTCCCAGTCACTATCGTCTAGCGAACGGGCCATTCAAATCGATTTCTGGGGCGATTGAAAGACCCACGCAGACCCGCAGCCAATGAGTGACGGCGTGACTGCCAACATCAGTCCTGCCGTGATCGGCCAATCAGAGAGTGCGTCTTTGTCAATGACGTGTAACAGCTGCAGCGGCTTAGCACTACCTAGCCGTTAGCATTTGGCCTCTCTAAAGCATAGCTCCCGAGCTAGCTACTAGCTGGCTAGCTATATGGCTATGCAACTACGTGAGGAAATTCAAGTGAAAACAGCTGTTGAGGTTGAGGTCTGTTGATCAAAATAACACCTAGCGTTATCGAAATCGGATTTTAGCGGACCATACAAGCCAGGGCTTCAGAGCTGATCACCTGGACACATTTTATGGCGAAATTATCTGATAAACTTGTCTGTGCTGCTCTGTGGTGATCAGCTAATGTCTTCATAGCATTGTGATTATGATTTAATGCATTATGGAAGATAAACGCTGGTTTAACATAATTAAAATAATTCCCTACCAAACATGTAAAGTGACGCTTCTGGGCAGTAGACCATTTGGGCATAACATTATGTAATGTGACATGAGATCACCACATTTCAATAAATATAACGTTTTTGCACATTTGAATGCTGCTGGTCGTTTGTTTAATGCTGTATATATTGGATATTTAAAGCTGATACACAACACAATTGTGTTGAGGTAATTCTGCCAAGCTCAGTTAAAAATATAACATGTAACACTTTACACAATCAAATCTAACTTATTCACAGCAATACACAGTCCAGTAGTACAGTGGGCTAATTGTTTGAATTATATCGAAATATATTTGCATGGTGTAGCATGTAATGCAGATAATGTAGCTAGATACTCTGACACAGAAAGGCAGACAAGCTAGCAGCAGGGATCTTGTCACACTGATTCCAGATAAACTCCTCTGTCTAGCCAGCTATACAATATTGATCAAAATAACACCTATATCGAAATCGGATTTTAGCGGACCATACAAGCCGGGGCTTCAGAGCTGATCACCTGGACACATTTTACGGCGAAATTATCTGATAAACTTGTCTGTGCAGCTCTGTGGTGATCAGCTAATGTCTTCGCATTGTGATTATGATTTAATGCATTATGGAAGATAAACGCTGGAAGGCTGGGTAGCATTATAACGTCATCCAGGCTACAGTAACATTAGGCTATTATAGTTATGAAACGCTGATTCAAACGTTACAATAATAAGACACAATAGGAGCCAGTTACCCTACTGTAGATAGAGAGTAATTTCAGACCACCAGATATCACCATATTTATGTTATTAAATGCTGTAACGTTAACGGTAATTCTCATGTGTATGGTTTATTTATAAGCATTAGAGTGCTGGTCGGTTAAGTTTCTCTGTAGTCATGTCCTCTGCTCCAATCTTCGTTCGTAGTTTCTTCTGTCTCTCGTCCAGCAGCTGCAGATGTCATCATTATCCACGTTATTGATTATTATTTATAAAAAAATCTCATTGTGTAAATATTTTGTGAACGCACCAATAGTTAGAGAAGGAAACCTCTCTTTGCATTTTATTTTGTTTTTTAATAAAAGTAGGCTACTTAATATCTCACGTGGCTTTGATTCATCATTGCAAATTTAGCCCAATTTGTATAAAATGCAGATGTGAACAGCTAGGTTTAATGACAAATATGGAATATCACCCAAGGAAATACCACGGTTTAATGCCAACAGATAAACCATACAGATTTGTTGTAATTGTGAACACAAAGGGAGCAAAGACATGGTTTTCAAGTATAACACAATGTATTTTATTCAAAGACAGGATTGAAAAATATAGGTCACTTGTATTCACTTCAGACAAGACACTACGTTAAAGTCTGAAATTTACCTAGATTTGCTATACGAATTGACATTTGAGCTTGTCACCTGATGTCATTATTAATGGACAGTACAGTAGTAAAGATTTTGAAAATTTTGATTAATCAATCCAAGTCAGAAACACGTGTACAAATATTGAATGCAACAGTCTCGTTCTGGAGCGAACCCCTCAGCTGAATTCACGTTGGAATATGATATCAAGGCTTGATAGATTTGATTGTACTCATACAGCAGTGTGGAGCTTAACATCTAGCTAGGTTGCATCTGGAATATGATCTGGATTATGTATAATATACAGTATAACACTACGCTCACTATCATGACATTCACGTTAACGCTATAGCCTCCACAAATCTACTGTAGCTAGCTAGCGTCAGCTACATCTGTAACCACGCTGAAATGCGAGTGCATTAACGTTATTTCTAGCTAGGTCAAACACACCTTACCGTTATGAGTGTGGCCGTTTTAGATTAACATTAAGTCCACGATCATTTCCGGGCTGCAGCAGAGTCGAGCCCCGGAGGCAGCCTGGAGCTCTGTGAGCTCCAGAGGGGGTGCGCGATGCACTGCTGCCGGTGCCCGACACCCTGCACCCGACCTCGGGCTGCAGCAGAGTCGAGCCCCGGAGGCAGCCTGGATGAGCTTGATTTGTTTTGAAGGTTTTGTCTGGTACTATTCAATATGATTTATGCAGATAAGACAGCGTGTCCCTGATAACTGTATAGATGATGACTGTTCTTCACAGCCACAAATATCTCTCCAGATCTGCGGCCATCTGCAGCAGGGATCGAGGTTGTCGACAGTTGTCCTGTTCATTCCCTGACCACCGTCACAGGAGTCATTGGCAGAGGCGATGTTCTCTCTTCTTGGAAGCTCTAATAATATCAAACGTAGCAGTTACTGTATGTTACACGTGGCTAACGTTAGCTAGCTTCTGACATGTTTTTCTAGAATTCATTAGATCGTTAAATGCTCCCGTAATCTAGCTAACCCCCACACAGCCGATGAGGAAAAGTCAGTCATTTATCGAATGTCTTTCTTACCAAACACAATTACGCTAGTTTCTGAGATAATATATAGTGTGGCATATACCTGTGAATAACATATTCTTACCTGGAAATCACACATCGATCCGTAGGCCAGCTCTGAGTCTGTTTACATTTCGGGCGGAGGGGGGCTTGGTTGGTTGTAGCTGGTTGTAACCATTTGCGTGTTAGCAGTACTGAAATGAAAAGTGTTAGCTAATGCGCTAACAACAAAGGTCGCAGAGTGATGACGCCATCTGCTGCACTGCGCATGTGCTCTGTGCACTAAACTGGTTGGATGATGGTTGCGTAATGGAGCGGTCTATCGGGGGGGGGGGCAACAACCGCAGGAAATCGTTTAACAATGGTGGGAATCCAGACCATAGTGACTGAGAACAGGTCTGAGAGCAGGTCACGTGGGGGATGGGTTTACCCAGGCTAGCAGGGTGCAGGATGTGAGTGCAGGGTGCAGGGTGTGGGTGCAGGGTGCATGGTGTGGGTGCAGGGTGTGGGTGCAGGGTGTGGGTGCAGTGTGCAGGGTGTGGGTGTAGGGTGTGGGTGCAGGGTGTGGGTGCAGGGTGTGGGTGCAGGGTGTGGGTGCAGTGTGCAGGGTGTGGGTGTAGGGTGTGGGTGCAGTGTGCATGGTGTGGGTGCAGGATGTGAGTGCAGTGTGCATGGTGTGGGTGCAGGGTGTGGGTGCGGGTGTGGGTGCAGGGTGTGAGTGCAGTGTGCATGGTGTGGGTGTAGGGTGTGGGTGCAGGGTGTGGGTGCAGGGTACCTTCTCTAGTATTTAAACATGCTAAGACCACCGTGGATTGGCGATGTGATTTCAACATAGGATTTGAATGAAGGCTATATATGACTCTGATCCTGTGAGTTTGACTCCACAAAGGAGGCATCGTTTGTCCTTCAAACAAACGAGGGTGGCTCAGCCGTCTCTCTGGACACTGATTGGAAAGCCATCTGCACGTTTTTAGGAAACCATTTCCTCGGTGCGAGATGGAGGCTTTGCAATTGGTTGTGAATGAGCAGCGGTGACGGTGACTATCAGAGCCTCTCCTTGCTCTCCGGCGGGGGGCCCCAGGGGGCCCGCTGGGCTTGTTCTGGGCCTGGCACTCTTATCTGTTTGTGGGGGCTGGGGACTATTCCACTAAATCTGTGTGTGGGGGGCTGGGGACGAATCCAAGCACTTTCTCTCCTTTCCCTTCTTAATTGTGTCCCTTAAAAAAAGGAAACAGGAATCAAAACAAAAACAAAGAAGAAGCAATGAAGGCACTCTGGCTAAGACAGTGACACTGTGAGGTTAATGTATTCCATAGAGCAGGGAGGATGCTGGAGAAATAATGACTCCTCTGGTGGACCATTGCTCCCCGTGGTCCTCCAGAGCAGGGCTTCGTCTTGTGATGGACGGCACCTTTAATTGTAGTTTCAACTCCTGCTTTCTACCCCAGTAATCATGTAAAATGGCCTGAGAGGCTAATGTGGCCCAATGTCTGAGTATCTCTACGTAAAGAAAAGAAAAGTTCTTCTTCTTCGTGTGTTTTTATTAGTTCACCTTACTGTTGGACTTCTGCGTATAGCACAATAGCGTGCTTCATTAGGCGACACTCGCACGGTCTGATGTCGTGCTACAGGTGAGCTAGTTACCTGGGAGAGAGGCTGGGCTCTCAAGGGACGCACGGTGTCACGCTATCCCCCATACTCCTATTAAAACAGCTGCCTATTCAGATGCACTGCTCCGGCTCAGGGCTCAGACCCAGTCATTACCTCCCTGTACGCTCGCCCACAGCAGACTAGCGTGCAACTCCCATATGATTGACTCATAGAAAGCTTTCTCATGTTGGTCGCTTGGTTAAGACCCGTCAATCTGTTCTCACCTAGCCTGCCCATGTGAACTCACATTCTCTGTTTGCTTCTGTGCATCAGTCTGGCATTCAGCCCGCCCCCCCCCCCCCCCCAGAGATTTGCAGGAATTACAATGTCACAGGCCAATCAGGAACCTGCATCATAGTTGACAATGTAACCGGCCAATCAGGAACCTACATCTTACAGTAGTTGACAGACAGTGTAACGGGCCTTCGGGTGGCTCCCGAAGCAACGAGCGCTAATGTTCACATTAGTAAACACAGCCACACACAGTAAGTGCAGGTCTTCTGAGTGGATTTGGACTGGATTTGGTGACGCTGATTGGCTGAAGGAGTTCTCTGTAAAGGCAAGTACTCCCGCCCATTTACATCGCTGTGAGTCCAGCAGATGGTTGGCTCTTGCAATTTTCAAATGCTTCCGCCTACACGTCTGTACTTCAAGCACGGAAAACTTTCGATGAGAGGGGGATGTTCCAGAAATACGAGCGGATTATGGCGGGCTATCCGCTTGTATTTCTCCAATCACCTGCATCGGTTCCAACTTCCTCCAGTCTGAAGCGTTTCTTCCCACAACTTTCTTTGTCCATGTTATTGAATGACAGACTGTTTAATCTGCATTCACAGATCGTAGAAGAGACATTCTGGCTTGAGAGACCGACAGAGAACACATGCTACTTACACTACTTATATACTCACATCTACTACTGCATACAGATACTTATAATATACTCACATCTACTGCATAGTTACAGATACTTATAATATACTCACATCTACTGCATAGTTACAGATACTTATAATATTATCTACTGCATACAGAAAGGAAATGTTAAAAATGCAGCTCTCAGCAGATCAATGAGAAGTCGGAGCAGTTTTTGCTTAACAGCGCATGTCGTTGCTTTTGAACAGTTGTCGCTTGACAGTTTAGAAATCCACCACTTTCTCCTCCTCACTACTTTGTCAGTTGTTGCTATGGTAACATTCCCAATCTAGGAATCAGACTGTGCTTTAGTGGCATGTTGATGATATGCACTCATATAAAATGATGAATGATCAACAGATAAGAGCGTACTGTTGCTGATTTCTTATCAATATATTCCAAATTGCTATCAAATATCTACTCCATTTGAGTTCAAACAGTTTTTGGCGACTAAAGCGAAAACAAAATTGAAAATGATTTCAAAATCAATGAGTATATACGGACTTCCAGAGAGACACAGTTGCACCTGATCATGCTTCACAGCACTGCCTTATATACTCCAACACAGACTGCATAAGAGGCCAGGAGAACAAGTTGACGTGATGTTTTGGCGTAGAAAAACTGTCCAAACAATGTTTTGTTCCCGGTGACGTTATTCATTGTTGAACTGTGTCACGTTCTAATGAACATAAGGTGGGCGTGTCTCACAGTGATGTGGCGTCTCCGTGGTTTAGGGTGACACCAGTCACTCTCACTCTACACACACACACACACACACACATCTCACAGTGATGTGGTATCTCCGTGGTTTAGGGTGACACCAGTCACTCTCACTCTACACACACAACACACCCATCTCACAGTGATGTGGTATCTCCGTGGTTTAGGGTGACACCAGTCACTCTCACTCCACACACACACACACACACACACACACACACACACACATCTCACAGTGATGTGGTATCTCCGTGGTTTAGGGTGACACCAGTCACTCTCACTCTTCACACACACACACACACACACACATCTCACAGTGATGTGGTATCTCCGTGGTTTAGGGTGACACCAGTCACTCTCACTCTACTACACACACACACACACACACACACACACACACATCTCACAGTGATGTGGTATCTCCGTGGTTTAGGGTGACACCAGTCACTCTCACTCTACACACACACACACACACACACACACACACATCTCACAGTGTTGTGGTATCTCCTTGGTTTAGGGTGACACCAGTCACTCTCACTCTACACACACACACACACACACACACATCTCACAGTGATGTGGTATCTCCGTGGTTTAGGGTGACACCAGTCACTCTCACTCTACACACACACACACACACACACACACACATCTCACAGTGATGTGGTATCTCCGTGGTTTAGGGTGACACCAGTCACTCTCACTCTACACACACACACACACACACACACATCTCACAGTGATGTGGTATCTCCGTGGTTTAGGGTGACACCAGTCACTCTCACTCTACACACACACACACACACACACACACACACACACACACACACACACACACACACACATCTCACAGTGATGTGGTATCTCCTTGGTTTAGGGTGACACCAGTCACTCTCACTCTACACACACACACACACACACATCTCACAGTGATGTGGTATCTCCTTGGTTTAGGGTGACACCAGTCACTCTCACTCTACACACACACACACACACACACACACACACACATCTCACAGTGATGTGGTATCTCCGTGGTTTAGGGTGACACCAGTCACTCTCACTCCCAGAGTCCCCCGGCCTCGTGGGCCTGGCTGACATGTGGAGACAGCTGGAGCTGCACTCTCCACTTCCATCACAAGCTCTAAAGGCGGTGGTGTGTGTCATTTGAGGATTATCAGTAGAAAGCCAGGGATGATGAGAAGGTACTGAAGTATACACTTTCTCTTTTTTATGTCATTTTTTCTCCCTCTCCTCTGTATTAGAACTTTGTTCCTGATGCGTTTCCTCCAGTCTTTCAGTCTTGAGCAAACTTCAGTACCTATGTTTTTCTGGTTTTCCCCCGTGGACATTTTGTTCAATTACTGTAGTTAATTAAAGCAGAAAGACATACTGGTTGTTGCAATTGTTAACATGCACATTGCATGCAGATTCAACCAATTTAACAAATGTTCTTGCTCCAGCCTGCTTTGCCACATTTAGATCCACAACCAGATGCCATTTTCATCCTTTCCCCTCAGTTCACTCATTTCACTGTCAGAGAAACCAGAACTGCCATGTGCTCATTGGTATGTTTTGGCAGTTTTCGATGCTGTATGGGGCAAAGCTAGGCTAACGCTTAGTTCACACAGAGAACCTACTGTACGCCTTGCCTTGCCTCAACCCACGCCTACGCCTGCAGACCTTGAGCTGGGCGTGAACCTATTACACGCTTTTGCGATCACACCGCACGCCTTTGCACGCTGAACCTGGAGCCAAGTCACAAGCGCCTCTCCTCTCTCCCGACTGTATTTTTTCACGTGTGGTCCCGAATTATCATGGGTAGGTAAAATAAATCTGATAGATTTAATGTTCTATTGATGCTGGATATGTATAACCAGGTCTGACTATAGTCGGACATTTTAGAGAGGTGATCTTGCAAGAATATGTGCTGGCACAACAACATTGTCCATCTTGCTTCTTCGGTGGCTATTCTCTCTCATGAAGATGTGTTTGCAGACAGGGAGAAAGCCCCACGTGATAGCCACCCGTCAATCTCTCTCTCTCTCTCTCTCTCTCTCGCTCTCTCTGCTCAACACTGTTGTAACTCCATTTTATTTTGAAATTCAATTGACTTTGCCATTTCCCACGGATATTGTCGCGTTTTTAGCAGTTTACAATGCTGTATTGGGCAAAGCTAGGCTAACGGTACAGTATGTTTTGGCAGTTTACAATGCTGTATTGGGCAAAGCTAGGCTAACGGTACAGTATGTTTTGGCAGTTTGCAATGCTGTATGTGGCAAGCTAGGCTAACGGTACGGCAAATTAATAGCTGCCGTGATGAGTAGACAGCAGTAAAGGGAATGGATAGCTACTGTGTTGATTCATTCCCAGATATGAGCAGGGAGGGGGGGGGGGGGGGTCCCATATCAAACATGATGGATGATACAATCATACTTCTCCTTTAACATAATATCCCCATGCTTTATGTGCTTAATGCACACAATTCCCCCTGTAATTGTTGAAGTGGCAATAAATGGAGGTGAGAGCGTGGTGATCACATTGGCAAGAGATACAGGAGCATTGATTTGATGTCGGCAGCCATTGACGGTAGCAGTCGGATGTATGTGAGAGTGAATGATGTGGCTGAATGATACACCTGACCTCAAAGGATAATATCACCATCTCCATATTGAGAACAGGCTGGGCTATAATCGCCATTACTCATCTTTCAATTCCAATCATTTCTCAATTTGTTCAAGCTCTTATAGCCACTCCACAGCTACCGTAAGTGGCCCACGAAGAAGAATGAGTGTGTGTGGAGTGTGTGTGTGTGTGTGTGTGTGTGTTTTCGAGAGAGAGGGAGAGCGAGAGGGAGAGAAAAGGGTGTACTGTATGTGTTTGAGGGGGCAGGACAATAATGTGTCTTCAGTGTTATTAGTGTAACAAATCACAGTGAGTACAGCGTGTCATCTTCAGAGCTGTACATCAATAAGTTATGGGCCTTCCTGCTGCACAGAGAGCAATATAGCCACGGCTAACATGGAGTCCATTTGATTTCATTGTCAACGTTACCCTGACAAGCATGTTCATTTGTTTTGGGTTACAAGGTTAAGAACATTGACATTCCATTTATTTCAGCTGGAGGGATGAATTTCATTTGTACCGGGCCGAGCCTGCCCCCTCTAGGTTATGGATGGACATGCTGTCCTTTGAAATTGGTCAGTCTACACTACAGTATGGCTGGGTTAAAAAGAACAAGGGCAAATTCGGCCCAGGACCACGTGCGGCGTGTGGCAACCGCGGGGGCAGGCATCCCTGGGTTGTGGCTAGATGGGGTACAGCCACGGATGGAGTGACGCAAGATCGTGGCAATTGTTATTCCATGTAATTTGTGTTACTTCTTGTATAGTGTCATGACAAAAGCAAAGATACAACAGGGTGAGATAAAGGATACATCCCCCCAATATTCAAGTAGCCTATAAGACAATGTGTTGTGTGTGTGTGTGTGTGTGTGTGTGTGTGTGTGTGTGTGTGTGTGTGTGTGTGTGTGTGTGTGTGTGTGTGTCATAGGATCAGCAAATTAAAGGTCCAATCCGTAAGTTTGGGGGATAAATAAATGTTCACAAAGTGTTTTTTGTTACCAATGAGTGAATGCTCCGTTACGTAACTTAAAAAATGAGCTCAGCCGGGTCTCTCTGCATTCACCCATGCCAAAGCTATTGCTGGAGAATTGTGCTCCTCACGGGGGGAGATTTCCCGGAAAACTTGGCGGATGTGACGTTCTGTGCGTTCACGAGCCTGCCTCTTGTAGTGGCTCCGGCCGGAAATACACCAACGAAACTGTAGAAAGTCTTCAGGTGGATAAGTGTTGGATTGGATACTCCTTCTGGAGTATTAATATCAACTAGATGAAGAAATAGAATCAGAAGAAATTGATGATATTAGTTATTTGGTTCTGTATTATTTAATTGTGAGTATTGTGTTTATTGTTCGATAGGAATTAATTGTTGGTGTGCATAGAATCACAGATAGGATATATTGTAGTCCACACTCCAGATCAGAGCATTCATATTTTTTAATAATGCACCAGGTTAGAGGAGAATCTCTTTGATATCCAAGCAACCTTGGGTATCGGAATCATCGAATCAGGAAATCAGTGGCGATACCCAGTCCTAGTCTACAGTATACTGCAGTTCAGCTACAGTATTTGCATATATAAGGCTTTCCGTTTTTTCTTATTTTTTCTTATGTAGATAATTTAACACACATCTGGGTGAGAGAGAGAGAAAGAGAGAGAGAGAGAGAGACATAGGGTTTGTGTGCATTTAGGAGCGGAGCAGCGCAGCATGCAGCCACCACGGTTATTGACTTTTGACACAGCTAGCCCAGGCCTCAGGGTGGGCTAAAAATAGTCCCACTCTATCTCACTCCATTACAGCGAGCGGACGTACAAAAACCAATACTGTACATATGTCTTCTGTAGCATCGCTGTGTGCTACATTAGCTTCTATGTACAGTCAGATGTTTTATAAGAGATTTTTTTTTTCACTTTATAAAAATGATCAATTCTCTTCAGAAAGGTCTCAAAAACAGCCAGTAGTAAACAGCCAGTAAGCAGCCGAAGATGGCAAGTTCTGCCTCCGGCTGAAGGGTTATTTTGTCAGCCTTAGAGTACCAATCAAATATTTTGAAGAAGACGTGACCCTCACAGAATCCCGTTAGTGAGGGGCAGAAGGCAGGCCAGTGTTTGTTCAAACAAATCTATGTTAAATGTATTTATTTTATTTATGCCTATGAATGATTAGTGGAGTATGCACAGTATTGATTAGTGCTTTTGATAGTCGACTAGTCTGTGAACCCCTGCTGTACATCCAACGGCTATTATTCCGTTTCACTAAATGGCTGTGTATTAACCGCACTGACTAGGTGTAAACAAGCGTGTGGCAGCTGCAATCCTCCAACAAATAGTTCTGGTCCTTCTGACTGTAGACTGCATCTCATGCACGCACAATCTCATGAATATAATCCTACTGAGATTAGGGATTATAGGATGGACTCGCTCAAGGTAATTAATACCCCCGGGAACTGTGTTTCCAGATGAACCATAACGTTTTAGCATATGCTTGCTGTGCAAAAACACACACACACACACACACACACACGCGCGTGTGAACGCACGCACATGCACTCACGCGTGCTAGCACACACACACACACACACACACACACACACGTACACACGCACATGCACTCACGCGTGCTAGCGCACACACACACACACACACGTACACACGTACGCACATGCACTCACGCGTGCTAGCGCGCACCCACACACACACACACACACACACACGTACACACGTGTGCACGCACATGCACTCACACGTGCTAGCGCACACACACACACACACACACACACACACACACACACACACACACACACACACACACACAGTTGCATTGCCAAGTCTGCCTGCACAGCTGTTGCAGCAGGGTCGAGGAGCAAAGGCAATTTGGCCCATAGGCCAAGTCTGAAATTACTTGCACAATTACTTGCACATATCTCTGGCAAAGACAGATCTTCCAGGGTGCTTCTCAGCTAATTGGTCCATAATTGTTGTTGGTGTCCTGTTGTTGATGGCTTCCATAGAGCCTGCATGGTGTGGCGCTGTATGAAATAATAAACACATGGCTTGCCTCATTCTGGTCAACTTAATTATTACCTTTTTTCATTGCTGTGCTGTTCTCATGCTCCGCCCCCTGTGTTCTCCATAGACACCTGGTGAAAGTGTAGCACACTTACAGCAGGGAGTCCGCTAGGCATTTTTCCAGACGGCCAATGCAGCCGGTAATGTTCCAGAATTCCGGCCATATCGAATATTTACCGGCCACTATTAAAAAAAGGATGTTATCAAATAATTGTTTCCTAAATAAACATTTTGAATCCATTTATTTCTCTATAGTCTATTCTTTATAGCCTCTATAGTCGATTATCTTTATTCCAGTGTTGGCATTAAGAGGCCGATTTTGCAGCAAGAATATTGAATTGGTCGGCACGTCGTTCTCGGTAAAGGACGCTTTCGTTATTGAAACAGACAACATGCATGCTCCTACTGTAGCCTATCTATCTGCATTTGCAGACACTCATGAACCCATATCTTCTGGACATTGCCTTGATGAAAAAACAACATAGCGTTAGCTAAAAGTAATAAGTGCGACAGTGTCAGTGCAGACAGCACACGACTTGGCTTTATTTGTGGTAAGCATTTTGATTAATCTCCTCATCATACGAGCGTCGGGGAACAAGCACGCGCGATTGATTGATTGATTGATTATTTGCCTGACGTAGGTAAAAAGGCTTTTTACCTCCGCTAAATTGACAGCCTACGTCGGGTCTCTTTCGCCTTTGACGGCGGCAGGCACGTGTAACCCGGTCCTAAAGTGGATAAAGTGTAATCATCCTTTCTTTATCATAAGTTGTTTTCTTGACATTTCTATACTGTTTGATCTTTCTGATCCCTCTGGTTTTTTCTACACTGTGAATCTCAGTGCCACCTCACTGCACTGAGAGCCAATCAGAGTGCACTCTCTCAGATAGATACCTGCCAGGTGCTCCAATTAGTTAGGTGAATGGGGCCTGGTGAGAAGAGAGCTGCTGCAGGTACAGTGGAGGAAAACTCTTGTTTTACATTCAAATTTATCAACAAATATCTATCAAACATGAGGTTCAAATGAGTTCTTTGTTTAACATGCTGCAGAACTGTCTACCGAGCCAGTGGTTGATGAGACCTGTTGATAGGAGTACATTGAACTGAATTGGTGAGTTGATTCATACAAAAAATTCAGTTGAAGCAGTGGGATATGGATGTATGTTTCTAAATGCATGGTTCTCTGACTGACGAGCAGGGATATGTGTTGCATTACCTATTTAACCATGCTGGTCATTATAATTGTGTTGGATGGTTGGTTGAGTGAATGTTTGATAGCCTTTTAGGCCAATGGCCATGCTAAGCTACTTTTAGGCCAATGGCCATGCTAAGCTACAGTAGGCCTGAATCCAGCACTACCAATGATCATCTCCCACTGTCTAAAATAAGGGTTTACATAACCTGAAATAAGGTTTACACAGCCTGAACCACAGTTATTGTAGATATTTATGGTAACAGGGTGCTACATAATTATGGTGAGCTAGCCAGGAGGAGGTTATTGATAAACTCTCTCGTAACGGGACAAGCCCGTCTTTTATTGTCACACGAACACCACAATACATGCGGCCACAACACACTCATGCTGACGGTGGCCGGTGAAAAGTGTCCTCTGCATTTAACCCATCCAGGCATGTCCTTTCCTCCGGGGGGCAGGCCAGGAGCAGTGGTCACTTTCTCGTACAGCGCCCGGGGACCAACTTCGGATGTTGTCGTCACTGGTCGGATGACGATGACGATCTCATCTTTTGCATGTTTTTAGTGGGGGGGTTATATACGGAGGAACCCCCTGGGGGAGAACATGCAAACTCCACACAGAGAGAAAGGCCCTTACGACGAGATACCCCACCTGGGCAGTAGGCACTGAAGATATGGGGGGGAACACAACCACAGCGCCCACAGTGTCCCAGGCGAGAATCGAACTCAGGACCTTCTGACTGTGAGGCGACAGCTCTACCACTGAGCCACCGTGCCCCCCCGGTGATGTACATTGTTTAAGGAATGTTCTCATAACATGCTTTTGAATCAACTTTTTTTTTTTTTTTTTTATTATCGCAGACATTTATCACAAACAAAACCACCATGCATGATTTAAAAAGATAAAGACAAATGAGAGGTGCAACGATTGTCGACCGACAGAAAATAAATTAACAATTGTTTATACAGTAATCGTTTAGACGAAACAAAACCATACAAAAATTCTCTCATTCTTAAATGTGAATATTTTCTGGTTTCTTTAGTCTTCTATGACAGTAAACAGATTATCTTTGGGTTGTGAAGTGTTGGTCAGTAGGACCAGTGGGCAAGCCCAGGGCAAGCCCTTACCTCTGATGATGTAGAAGTGAATTGAAAACCTGTAGTTCCTCAAATGGCCACTAGGCGTCGGTGGCAGTAGGCATCACCCCCAACAAAATGAAAGGTGTATTGTTAAAATAAATACTTGTCCCAAATGCTCCCAAATCCAGGGGCAGCTGTCTCCGTGTGTTGCTGGAACAGAGCCCTTGTGCCCTCCTCCTCCAGAGCCCTTTGGGCCTCCACCCAGGGGCGCCGTATAGGGGGGGAAAGGTAGGACGATTCTAAGGGCCCTTGAAGCTGACAGGGGCCCTGTCAGCTTCAAGGGCCCTAAAAGCTTGGACACTAGGCAATTTTTTGCAGTATTAAATTATTAACCTATTGTAATAAATATACTATTTTATTCAATGTACTAGTAAAACGAATTGCTTCTTTTTTGGCAAAAAAAGAAAAAATCCTCTTGCACACACACCCCTTCGATTTTCAAGAAATGGTTTCTCCCTGCTGAGAAATAGGCACGCCTCCCATCCAGGCAGCGTGGTGGGCAGAGTTGCGCGCTGATCAATCAGATGAGAGGAGAGAGGAGAGACCAGCAACGTGCCAAAAGAAAGAGAGGAGAGAGAAAAGAAAGGACAACAGTTCCTCACGCAGTTTTATAGGAAGGCAGGTGAGGTGAGTGCTGGAATGGTGCAGCTGCTGTCTGCCTGTCTCTGTGTGAGGCGAGGCAGATAGGCTACACTACGTGAATCACTCTGCCTGCCATGTTAACCTAGAGAACTGTCTAGTCTGTCCCGTGCCATCTGAACATTTATTCAACTTTTCTTAACTACTGTATATAATAATAAGTAATAATAATAATAAAAAAATAAGAAGGATCAACACAATTTATTTGTCCACATAATGACCATCATATGAAAGGAAAAGCAGCCCACAAATGACAGCCAATGAGAAAAGGAGAACATAATGATATTAAGACTGAATAATGATATCACAACAGTCTCATGCTAAACACTCCTGTTGGACTCCACATGTGTATCAATATTCTTTCTAGTCATTAGTTGATAGTATTTCTTTGTTCCCTCTGGTGTATTCAGAGCAGAGAGAGAGTATGATGATTCAACAGGGATGGTGGTGAGATGAAGGTGGGTGAGAAAAGGAGCAAATATTGATGGTTAAGACTGAATAATGACAACACTACAGTGTTATCCTAATATAATTTTAAATGCGATATTATCCTCTAAATCAGCTTCAAACAGCCCAAATTTTTCGCCGGCGCCCTTCGGACGCCGGCATCAGTGGGGCCCATGCTATGTCCTATCATGGGGCCCAAAATCCCTGGCGGCACCCCTGCCTCCACCCGAGCCCTTACGCATGACCGGACCCCGGATCGAAGGGGACCGCTACCGGCCTCACACCGTCCACGGGCTGAGCCTCGATCAGAAGGACTCAGGCCCCTGAGCGACACCGGGCAAGCGGTCATCTGTACGCCACATTTCCCGCGTCCGCCCGTCGGACGGGGATTCGCCGCTGGTCTCTCCTCCAGAGCCCGTTGGATCTTCTCCAGAGCCCTTGTGTGCTCCTCCAGAGCCCTTTGGTACTGCTGCAGAACCCTCACCAGAGCGCAGTGGTTCTCCTCCAGAGCCCTCACCAGAGCGCAGTGGTTCTCCTCCAGAGCCCTCACCAGAGCGCAGTGGTTCTCCTCCAGAGCCCACCCACTTGATGGCGAGCTAACCCAATGAGAACGAGCCTAGTCTGGAACCGGAACTCTCAGCAGAACATGTCATTGTCCTTCCTGGGCGGTAGGACGTAAAGCTGCCACTGTACTCTCACCCCATTCATTCTCTCTTTCACACATACATGCTTTACTCAGCACACACCCATTCCCCTTTGGACCTTGACTTCACCCCAATGACATTGAGACTTTTAACCCCCTGGACTATTCCCCTGTGCTGGACTATTCCCCTGTGCTGGGAAAGGAACTTTATCAACTGTGCATGTGTCACGAAGAGGATTGACTTACCTGGATTATGTTTGGGGTTTAGGCGTTTACTTTGGTTGTTTGGATTTGCGAGTGGTCATTTGCTGAGTGAAAGAACTGTTATTGATATCGATACTGATTCATTTATCTGGTTGAAAAATTGGTGAGGGATAATTATTGTGCTTGCAGATAGGCAAGCACAATCTTAGAATCTCTCATACTTAATTTTTCTTCTATCCAAAAGTTTGCTTCACCATTTCTCCTACAGTTTTCACACTACACAGACATGGGAGACATCAAAACGTGCGGCTCATTGAGGAATCGTGTGCATTTGGATTGCTAAGGGTTTCGTTCGCCGGTTTTCGCGATATTGGCGTTAACGTACGATTTTTTTCCCCATTCACTTGAATGGGGTTTCGAAATCGTTGGCATTAAATTAGCTCTAGCTCAGACACCGTATGACCTGCTATTACCAAACTTTGTAGGTAGGTTTACAGAGTCACCTTTTACTCTGTGCGGGAAAATTCCACTATTTGACCAGATGGTGGCGCTATAACAGCCGTCCTTACGTTTTGGTCCATAACTTTTGAACCGTAAGGGCTACATTCAAAATTCTTTTTTCCCTGGATTCCTTGGGTCATTCCGCATCTGCTGATATAGGCCCCGCCCATTTCCGTCTAACTAGATTTTCCGCCATTTTGAATTTTGTCAAAAAGCGTTTTTTCGCTATTTCTCCTTCAAATTTTGCCCGATCTTCACCAAACCACATCACAGAGCGTGTGTGGACTGTCCCGCACAAAACTTATTTTGCGTTTTTTTGAAATTCCGCACCGTTGCGATATAATCGACCTCCAAAGTTCTGTGGGTGGGGCCTATTTCACAAAGATCGTCCGATGCTAACCAAACTTGGTACAGGTGTGGACGGATGTACTCTGAGCCTATAGGACAAATATTTTGTCATTTCGCCTCTAGGGGGCGCTATAGCAGCATTCAGTACCTGTACCTTCTAAATTGTTTTATTTTGAAGGGCGGCAGGAAGTGCTGATTCATTGGAATTATGGCCAGCCTTCCTTCTTGTATTGACACTTGACACTTCTGAGCTGATTTCAGAAAAGAAAGTGTCATTTGGCCTGTAGGGGGTGGGGGTGGGTGGGGCCGACTTCACAAAAACCGCCATAACTCCGGACCACATTGTCCGATCCGAACCAAACTTGGTCAGGTATGCACATATGTACTCTGAGCTGATAAAAATAAAATTGTCTCATTTCGCCTATAGGGGGTGCTATAGCAGCATTCAGTAGCTGTATCTCACAAACTGTAAGAGCGACTGTTCCCAAATTGTGTACATAGGTTCATAGAGTACTCTTCTACTCTGGCCTAAACAATTATACCGATTAACCTCACGGTGGCGCTATAGCTGCCCTCTTTACGTTTTGGTTCGTAAGTTTGGAACCGTAGCTTATATGATCAAAATTCTTTCTGCCCTGGTTTCCTTGGCTCCTCCCACTTGTACTCACAAAGGCCCGCCCATTTCCCCCCCAAAACTAATTAGTACACCCTAGCAACGATCTACGAACGCCCTATAGCGATCAGCCAAACACACCCTAGCAACCAGTTAATACACCCTTGCAACCGCCTAAACACGTCTGAGCTACACAGTGCCAATTGAGGCTGTATTTATACTGGATGGGAGGGTGGGGTCTAAGGCAGGGGCGGTGCAAGGGGGGCGGAGCGTCACGCGGGAGCAAGCACAATCAAATTTGCTTCAGCAAATTTAGCCCGTTCTAGTTAACTGTTAAACTCTTACATGGCTGTGTTTCACAGTGAAGTGCAGGCCCTGTGAACCTTGTTACTGCAAGAGGATATCTTGAATACAACTTCTCTGTATGGCCATTTGTCTGTTTACATGTTTGTTTGTTGTTTTCTTCATATTTTCTAATACACGGTACCAGTTATAATCAACTTCACGTCTCCTGAGTCTTCCTCATTCAGTGTACATCAAGTGTTGTTTTACCTCCTCTCCCGTTCCTGACATCTTCTGATCATTAGCCTACATGATGACGTTTAGCTACCACAGTTATTGTAGATATTTATGGTAACGGGGTGCTACATCATTATGGTGAGCTAGCCAGGAGGAGGTTATTGATGTACATTGTTTAAGGAATGTTCTCATAACATACTTTTTAATGAACTTTTTTTTATTTTATTATCGCAGACATTTATCACAAACAAAACCACCATGCATGATTTAAAAAGATGGACAAATGAGAGGTGCAACGATTGTCGACCGACAGAAAATAAATTAACAATTGTTTATACAGTAATCGATTAATCGTTTAGACGAAACAAAACCATACAGAAATTCTCTCATTCTTAAATGTGAATATTTTCTGGTTTCTTTAGTCTTCTATGACAGTAAACAGATTATCTTTGGGTTGTGAAGTGTTGGTCAGTAGGACCAGTGGGCAAGCCCAGGGCAAGCCCTTCCCTCTGATGATGTAGAAGTGAATTGAAAACCTGTAGTTACTCAAATGGCCACTAGGCGTCGACGGCAGTAGGCATCACCCCCAACAAAATGAAAGGTGTATTGTTAAAAAAAAATACTTAATTGTCCCAAATGCTCCCAAATCCAGGGCCCAGCTGTCTCTGTGTGTTGCTGGAACAGAGCCCTTGTGCCCTTTGGGCCTCCACCCGAGCCCTTTGGGCCTCCACCCGAGCCCTTACGCATGACCGGACCCCGGATCGAAGGGGACCGCTACCGGCCTCACACCGTCCACGGGCTGAGCCTCGATCAGAAGGACTCAGGCCCCCGAGCGACACCGGGCAAGCGGTCATCTGTACGCCACATTTCCCGCGTCCGCCCGTCGGACGGGGATTCGGCGCTGGTCTCTCCTCCAGAGCCCGTTGGATCTTCTCCAGAGCCCTTGTGTGCTCCTCCAGAGCCCTTTGGTACTGCTGCAGAACCCTCACCAGAGCGCAGTGGTTCTCCTCCAGAGCCCTCACCAGAGCGCAGTGGTTCTCCTCCAGAGCCCACCCACTTGATGGCGAGCTAACCCAATGAGAACGAGCCTAGTCTGGAACCGGAACTCTCAGCAGAACATGTCATTGTCCTTCCTGGGCGGTAGGACGTAAAGCTGCCACTGTACTCTCACCCCATTCATTCTATCTTTCACACATGCATGCTTTACTCAGCACACACCCATTCCCCTTTGGACCTTGACTTCACCCCAATGACATTGAGACTTTTAACCCCCTGGACTATTCCCCTGTGCTGGACTATTCCCCTGTGCTGGACTATTCCCCTGTGCTGGACTATTCCCCTGTGCTGGACTATTCCCCTGTGCTGTACTATTCCCCTGTGCTGGGAAAGGAACTTTATGTGTATGTGTCACGAAGAGGATTGACTTACCTGGATTATGTTTGGGGTTTAGGCGTTTACTTTGGTTGTTTGGATTTGCGAGTGGTCATTTGCTGAGTGAAAGAACTGTTATTGATATCGATACTGATTTATTTATCTGGTTGAAAAATTGGTGAGGGATAATTAACTGTTAAACTCTTACATGGCTGTGTTTCACAGTGAAGTGCAGGCCCTGTGAACCTTGTTACTGCAAGAGGATATCTTGAATACAACTTCTCTGTATGGCCATTTGTCTGTTTACATGTTTGTTATTTTCTTCATATTTTCTAATACACGGTACCTGTTATAATCAGGTTCACGTCTCCTGAGTCTTCCTCATTCAGTGTACATCAAGTGTTTTACCTCCTCTCCCGTTCCTGACATCTTCTGATCATTAGCCTACATGATGACGTTTAGCTACCACAGTTATTGTAGATATTTATGGTAACGGGGTGCTACATCATTATGGCTAATATATTTATGGTAACAGGGTTGCTACACACGGTTCTGCTTCTTCTTGAGGAAGAATAGCAGGTGCTTGATGCGTTCCTGCAGTCTTGCTGGCCTCAGCTGAAGTACTTGTCGTTGCACGATCTAGATTAAAAAACTGGCCTAGCGAGGGATGTGTGTTTTGACGTTTGGGTTTCCTCCTGCGTCAAGGCACAGCGGGTCCAGCACTGGCCAGCGGGACTGATGCTGTGTGCGCGGCTTTTGAATGGCGCGCTACAGCAAAGAAAGCATCTGCTATATTTCTTTTTCACCATGATAGCTTATTGGCAACATCACTTAGGCTATAGGTCACACAATATTAGGCTATTTTATATAAGGAATTTATTTATCTGGCATATTTTCAGCCGGCCTCTTGAGCCGGTGACCTTTTAATTTGCCGCCCCACGGCAACAAATACTGGCTAAAAGCCGGCAATTGGCGGCTAACGGAATCCCTGACATACAGGTCTGGTTAAAGTATAGCACAGCAGTAAGTAAGTATAGCAGTGACTTAACAGACATTTATTCAAACTAGGCCGCTGCGTGGCCTCGCCCATAGCTCGGCCTCGCCTGCCCTATTGGCACATGCGGGTGTGTGTGTGTGTTGCTCACTAAATGTTATTGCATCAGTGATGTCACAATGCCTCCTTGTGTCTGTGTGCCCCATTATATCACTGATGACATCTGTGTGTGTGCCCCCCTATGACATCACTTTTGACATCATTGCTGATGACATCATCACTGATGAGACCACTGATGACATCACATCATTAGCTAATTAGCCTAATTAAAAAATCCAGCTCCATCAGGTCACCCACAGGGGTGCCCTTTACACACGCTGAAAGTTTCAGCCCGATCGCACCCCAATTAAATGGCACAGCTGTGGCCGAACACAGAACTTGAAACAAAGCGCATACTCAAACTTACCAGCTACATGCACACCAAGATGGCGCACGCTCTGCTGCAACAGCACTGACTGTACTCAATCTTATATATTATAGAGATAGATGAAGTCTTTGAGATTATAACTTTAAATAATTGGGATCTCAATATCAGTCAAAAATAATCGAGATTATGATTTATGCCATAACCTAGCAGCCCTAACTCGGTGTAGCAGTTGTCGGTGTAGCTCCCTTTTATTTTAGCCTCTTTTCTTTGTGTGGAAGAGTCTCTGCTGCCACATATATTTACACTGTCCCTGTCAGCCGTGAGGAAATGATGTACTATTGTTACAACAATTCATCTCTCCCACTAAACCACATGGCCTCACAAAGCATTAGGAGCCAGCAGCAGGAAGCAGAGAGTGAGTGGCATATCGTGTGGAGGAGATCAGAACAATTGAAACCAATCTGAATGAGCTCGTGAGGCGGGGAACCGGATCTGCTTTGAAAATGGCTGAGGGCTTGTGGCAGAGCAACCACACTGTCAGCAGAAACACTCGTCCTCCTCTTGTCCCTGTTTATGAATAATGGATTCTGTGACCGTCCCTATATCCTCCATAGCTACAGTACTGCTTCCTCCCTATATCCTCCATAGCTACAATACTGCTTCCTCCCTATATCCTCCATAGCTACAATACTGCTTCCTCCATATATCCTCCATAGCTACAGTACTGATTCCTCCCTATATCCTCTATAGCTACAATACTGCTTCCTCCATATATCCTCCATAGCTACAGTACTGCTTCCTCCCTATATCCTCCATAGCTACAGTACTGCTTCCTCCCTATATCCTCTATAGCTACAATACTGCTTCCTCCCTATATCCTCTATAGCTACAATACTGCTTCCTCCATATATCCTCCATAGCTACAGTACTGCTTCCTCCCTATATCCTCCATAGCTACATTACTGCTTCCTCCCTATATCCTCCATAGCTACAGTACTGCTTCCTCCCTATATCCTCCATAGCTACAATACTGCTTCCTCCCTATATCCTCCATAGCTACAGTACTGCTTCCTCCCTATATCCTCCATAGCTACAGTACTGCTTCCTCCCTATATCCTCCATAGCTACAGTACTGCTTCCTCCCTATATCCTCTATAGCTACAATACTGCTTCCTCCCTATATCCTCCATAGCTACAGTACTACTTCCTCCCTATATCCTCCATAGCTACAGTACTGCTTCCTCCCTATATCCTCCATAGCTACAGTACTGCTTCCTCCCTATATCCTCCATAGCTACAGTACTGCTTCCTCCCTATATCCTCTATAGCTACAATACTGCTTCCTCCCTATATCCTCCATAGCTACAGTACTGCTTCCTCCCTATATCCTCCATAGCTACAGTACTGCTTCCTCCCTATATCCTCCATAGCTACAGTACTGCTTCCTCCCTATATCCTCCATAGCTACAGTACTGCTTCCTCCCTATATCCTCCATAGCTACAGTACTACTTCCTCCCTATATCCTCCATAGCTACAGTACTGCTTCCTCCCTATATCCTCCATAGCTACAGTACTGCTTCCTCCATATATCCTCCATAGCTACAGTACTGCTTCCTCCCTATATCCTCCATAGCTACAGTACTGCTTCCTCCCTATATCCTCCATAGCTACAATACTGCTTCCTCCCTATATCCTCTATAGCTACAGTACTGCTTCCTCCCTATATCCTCCATAGCTACAATACTGTTTCCTCCCTATATCCTCCATAGCTACAGTACTGCTTCCTCCCTATATCCTCCATAGCTACAATACTGCTTCCTCCCTATATCCTCCATAGCTACCAGTACTGCTTCGGTCCAACTGAGGAACACACAGTCTTACCTCCCAGTTATACACGGCAGGCAAAAACATTGTTTTTTTTTCCCCATGCACTGCTCAAATTTGAGATTTGGAGCTATTTTGCTTTCATAAAATGTCTTCTTCCACACTAGTGGAAAGAAAACATCTATAATACACATTTAGAAGTTTATTTTACTACAGTTTGTCTATGTTGCGAAATGTGAATTGCGATTTCAGATCTGATGCTTGCAGTGCGTTATAGGGGCAGAAATTGATGCGTGAGAGAGAGGGAGTGAGAGAGAGATGGGGGAGAGAGAGTGAGATAGCGGCAGAAAGAGTGATTGAATTACGCCGTGGGCGCACTGAATAAGGCCTGGTTTTGAAAAGCGCTAACCGCAAAATTAACGCCACTTGGGAAGATAGCTTTAGGCTGGTATTTAAGGCCGAAACAACATGATGCTATCTTCCCGAGTCACGGGTAGGCAGGCGCAAAACGTGTTTTTTTTTTGCGTTTAACGCCAGTTTAGCGCCTAAGGCCAGGGGGAAGATAGAGCCCAAAATATTTTAAGAAGATGCAAGATGGGTTAAGTTTGTTTATGTTGCGGTAAATGTAGACGGGTGACGTTTGTTTATGTTGCGGTAAATGTAGCGCTGCAGAAACGGTGTCAAACTTTATGGCCGGTTCTGTGGGTCTTGTAAGTGGTTGTTATGAGTGATGGTTTGGTTTGCTTATCCCGGAAGGGCGAGGCGAGCACCTTGACAACAGTAATTAAAAGTTCATGTGAAGCCAAATTCATTTTCTTCTCCTGCATCTCCTCCCTTCTCCTGCATCTCCTCCCTTCACCTGCCCTAATAAATCAGTTATGCTTGAAGTATCTGCTTCTCCTTAAAGGAACACTCCGCCCATTTTCAACCAGCTTTGTATCATTAGAACATCAGTAGTATATCAGAAAACTGTAAACAGTTTTGAAGTCTGTCATTTAATTTGACAGTTATTGCGTGTTAAAGTGTGGACCAGTGACATCACTGGTCCACACTAACTCAAATGAATAACTCATTAACTCAAATCAACTCTCAATAACTGTCAAACTAGATGAATGATGAATAGTTTGACAGTTATTGAGAGTTGATTTGAGTTAATGAGTTATTAATTTGAGTTAGTGTGGACCAGTGATGTCACTGGTCCACACTTAAACACTCAATAACTGTCAAATTAAATGACAGACTTCAAAACCGTTTACAGTTTTCTGATATACTACTGATGTTCTAATGATACAAAGCTGGTTGAAAATGGGCGGAGTGTTCCTTTAACTCTCTGAGTCACCAGTGCACTTTGTAAAATAGGTGGTTTTAACTTGACAACATAAACATCCCAAATTCCCCGTAGCTTACTGCCTGTTGCAGTGTTTGATAATACAACAGCTGACAGGAAATAAGCTAGGTTTCAAATTAAGCAATAAGCCTCAAGAGGCCATGGTTTACTGTGATTTTACAACGGCGTCCACGCCACCTCGCAGGGTGCCATGGACACCCTGATGAGAGGTGTCCACGCCACGTCGCAGGGTGCCATGGACACCCTGATGAGAGGTGTCCACGCCACGTCGCAGGGTGCCATGGACACCCTGATGAGAGGTGCCCACGCCACGTCACAGGGTGCCATGGACACCCTGATGAGAGGTGCCCACGCCACGTCGCAGGGTGCCATGGACACCCTGATGAGAGGTGCCCACGCCACGTCGCAGGGTGACATGGACACCCTGATGAGAGGTGCCCACGCCACGTCGCAGGGTGCCATGGACACCCTGATGAGAGGTGCCCAAGCCACGGCGCAGGGTGCCATGGACACCCTGATGAGAGGTGCCCACGCCACGTCGCAGGGTGCCATGGACACCCTGATGAGAGGTGCCCACGCCACCTCGCAGGGTGCCATGGACACCCTGATGAGAGGTGCCCACGCCACGTCGCAGGGTGCCATGGACACCCTGATGAGAGGTGCCCACGCCACCTCGCAGGGTGCCATGGACACCCTGATGAGAGGTGCCCACGCCATGTCGCAGGGTGCCATGGACAGTCGCAGGGTGCCATGGACACCCTGATGAGAGGTGCCCATGCCACCTCGCAGGTTGGCATGGACACCTCATTGCAAAATCACTGTAAACCATGGCCTCACACAATTCCATGAAAACCTCCTATAGCCGTGCTTGACAAGGGCCCATTTGAAAGGATTGTTGTGGGAATTCTGTGTCTCTAGTGGATCAAGACGGAACTTAACACTTTGGGGTTAGTGTAGGTTATATGCATTTTGCTCATTGCAACCTTGTCAAAATAATGACTAGGTTGAAGGACATCTACGTGATCTGCAGGCTGCTGTGAAGCTGATCCAGGACATGCAGCAGCCTAACCACCCGCTCCACCACATCCTCCCTCCTATAGTAAGGAAGAAAGGTCTTTGCCAAAAGCCAGAACAAATAGACTGAGCAACTCCAGGCGTCAGGCTTTTTAATCATCTGTAATCTTGGATAATATTGTATGTATTTGAGGCTACGTTCACACCGGGCACCCAAGCCTTGCCTACGCCTTGCCTTTACCCACGCTTTTAAATAGGCGTTTTAGTCAATGAGGCTGTGTACACCGGGCGCCTCAGCGTGAACCCTGCGTGTACCCACGCCTTGCCTGTGCCGCGCCGATTTTATTGTTTAGGCATGAGTTCTATTTTCAAGCCGACTAGGCACGTGCAGGCAGATTTCTTCTGTCAAGCCATGAAGGAAAAACGTGACAATATCCGTGGCAAATGGCAAAGTCAACTGAATTTCAGAATAAAATGGAGTTACTACAACAGTGTTGAGCAGAGAGAGAGAGAGATTGACGGGTGGCTATCACGTGAGGCTTTCTCCCTATCTGCAAACAAATCTTCAGGAGAGAGAATAGCGACCGAAGAAGCAAGATGGACAATGTTGTTGTGCCAGCACATATTCTTGCAAGATTACCTCTCTAAAAAGTCTGACTATAGTCGGACCTGGTTATACATATCCAGCATCAATAGAACATTAAATATATCAGATTTATTTTGCCTACCCATGATCATTCGGGACCACACGTGAAAAAATACAGTCGGGAGAGAGGAGAGGCGCTTGTGACTCGGCTCCAGGTTCAGCGTGGAATAGGCGTGCGGTGTGATCGCAAAAGCGTGTGATAGGTTCACGCCCAGCTCAAGGTCTGCAGGCGTAGGCGTGGGTTGAGGCAAGGCGTAGGTGCCCTGTGTGAACGTAGCGTAAGAGTTGACTGAACTGAGTGCAGACCTTTTATATATCGTCTGCCATCCTCCACTACATCTGGAGCTTTTAGGTTAATTGTATAATCTTGTCTTCAGTCTGTTAAGTGCTCTCAGGGGAATGTTTAATATCCTGTTGCTGTACCTGCCAATGATGTCAATAACTTATAATTGTGCTTGACAGAAGATGTAAACTACGGAGAAGCAGTAGTTCGCATCTGGGTAGTGTGGAGGTAAAAGCACCTCGGAGACCCGGGTTCAATTCCCGGCAGCGGTAGTTCCTACAGACACAATCGGCCGTGTCTGCGGGTGGGAAGCTGGTATGGTATGTGTCCTGGTCGTGGCAGTAGTGCCTGCTCTGGTCGGTTGGTCCACCTGTTCAGGGGGGTTGCGGGGAATAGGGATGTAATGATAACCGGTTTTAATGATAAACGTGATAAAATTCCTTACGATAACCGTACCGTTTCAAATGTTCATTAGCATTAAAACCGTGGTAACGTGATTACCGTGTTACCATGATTACAGTGCTTTGAAAAACATGGTAAACACTGTCCATCATCAACCAAAGTTGGCAACCGTCTCCCAGATGCAAACGTGCGGCCTTGGAGACATGATTTCAGTTGAGTATCAATCCTTTTTGGGTCTGATTTTTCAATATAAAACTTGGTGAAATGATTTATGTGAGTGTATTACCGGTAGTACTTTTTCAGCACATTTTAACAAACCGTGATAATACGATAACCGTGATAGTTTTGGTCATGATAATCGTGATGTGAAATACTCATACCGTTACATCTCAAGCGGGGAATGGCGTGATCCTCCCCCGCGCGCTACATCAGAGAGAGAGAGAGCGAGAGAGAGAGAGAATCTAACAGGGACAGATCTGGTTCGGGCTCGGTACATATTTTGGTGTGTAAGACATGCAGACGTCAAGCGATCATAATCAGAAAATGCGACTATGTGACTGAGTGAGTGAATGTGTGGAAAGCATATCAAAGGTGGAAGCTGACAACATGCGTTGGTGTCTCACTCCTCAGGGAGGAGAAGGGAGGAGAGGAGGCCTTATCAGCCTGCTAGTATTTCACCACAAAGAGCCACAGAGTGTATCTCACGCCCTCATCAGCCCGATAAGCTCTGCTGCCACAAACACAAATTAAACGGAGAGAGAGAATTTTAGAATTTTCAAAACATCTTTATTACTCAAAACAGAATCCTTTCTGAATATATAATGACGCTGTTTTCAAAAAAGCGAATACGAGTACAGACATAAATCAGATCAAAATTAGCCCAAGAATCAGCTCATCCTCCACAACGGAGCATAAAACATCTTCAAAGCAGCATATATTCATGACTTCTTCCACAATGTTTGTAATGCTGGAGAAACTGGCCCTCATCATCCTGACAAAAATAGTGTTTACATTAAAATCCAAAGAGCCTTCTACTTTATTCCTTCTGCTGAAGTAGATAAAGCCATGTTTGCTTGACCCAAAACAAAATTAAACAACTGACATTTCTCTCTTTTTGTCTGACTCCATCTGTATCCTAGGATGAACATATGTCTAGAAAAATCCTCCCCAAACATCCTGAACATCCGCTGTAACAGCTCAAACAGGACACACAGTCTACCACCGTTTAAAAAGCAGATAAAAGATACAACTGTTTCTCTTTCTGAGCAGGAAGGACAATTATCGCAACATTGGGGTTAATAACAGAAACAATCGCATTGACAGCCACAATGCAGAATTCTCCACTGCAAATCTCCAACCCTTATGGTTAACGGTGGTTTATATAGTGCCCTCCACACAGGTTTGACCTTATTTTCAAGTTCTCCAAGGAGTGTCAGCTCGGCCACTTAGTTTGTTCTTATTTAAAACCTTCACCGACAGTTTATACATAGTTTTACCCCCTTTACCATCTAACCTGTTTATAGGAGCCTCACTAGACTCTGTTGGAGCCTCACTGGACTCCAACAGCCGACCAGTAGTCCTTGAAATCAGGACAAAGTGTTAGTGCAGGAGTGGAAATCACCAACGTCTGGCTGACAGTGTCCAGAGAGAGAGAGAGAGAGAACAATAGGACACAGCAGAAGACTGCTTGATTATGCTGCTGGCCTTTTTATTAGCTTCCACTGCAAGGACATGACTGATAACAAGCCAGAGACAACAAGGAGAGAGGCAGATGATCAGCTGACCACACTGAGAGGCAGATGATCAGCTGACCACACTGAGAGGCAGATGATCAGCTGACCACGCTGAGAGGCAGATGATCAGCTGACCACACTGAGAGGCAGATGATCAGCTGACCACGCTGAGAGGCAGATGATCAGCTGACCACACTGAGAGGCAGATGATCAGCTGACCACACTGAGAGGCAGATGATCAGCTGACCACACTGAGAGGCAGATGATCAGCTGACCACACTGAGAGAGGCAGATGATCAGCTGACCACACTGAGAGGCAGATGATCAGCTGACCACACTGAGAGGCAGATGATCAGCTGACCACACTGAGAGAGGCAGATGATCAGCTGACCACACAGAGAGGCAGATGATCAGCTGACCACACTGAGAGAGGCAGATGATCAGCTGACCACACTGAGAGGCAGATGATCAGCTGACCACACTGAGAGAAGCAGATGATCAGCTGACCACACTGAGAGGCAGATGATCAGCTGACCACACTGAGAGAGGCAGATGATCAGCTGACCACACTGAAAAGATAAAGAGGAAGGACCCAATCATTCCATTAAACGAGGCACTCAGGCATCACACACACACACACACACACACACACACACACACACACACAGTCCCCATCCATTATTTTCAATGTTTTCAGAACAATACACGAACAGGCTCAGACACAGGAAAAGAAAAAAACAAACATATTATCGACATTCAATATTACAACGTGGTGCTACCAGCCGCATAAGGTGCTTATGTGCTTGTAAGAAATATTGTGCATGGGATCCCACGCAAGGGGTCACCCGTCGCCCCTAACCTCATCGACGTAGGCTAGAAACGGCTCCCAGATAGTCGTTGAAATATTTTAAGTGAATTGTTCCTCAGGAACCTAAGTCTCTCCATCCGTATAACAGAGGTCATGTCCGTCAACCACAGTTGAAAAGAAGGTGAAGAGGGGGACTTCCATTCCTTCAGAATGATTTTTTTTTGCAGCAGTTGTCCCCTGTGTCAGAGACTGTTGCACAGCTGATCAGATGCCAGCAAAAAAAAAAGTTACATCTAGCTATTTAGACACTTGGGAGACTTTTTATCGATACCAGAAGTATGTTGGGGAAACAACCATACATTCTGCAAGGTTAGTGTGGAGTTTAGTATTGTCACAGTGGGGAGAAAAGCTGTCAACCAGCATGCTAGCTGCTAGATCTCTGGAAATCCCTTTCATATGTAAAAAGATTATGCTTGGGTGGGGGGTCATAATCTCCCTTATTTTCATGTGGTATGTTGACAGGTATGGTCAGATTATGGCCTGGTTGTAGCATGTTGTAGCATGCATACTTATGTCCACATCAATATGGACTTACCCTGTATATGTGATGTGTCACTGTATTTATTTCTCCACAGAAAAGCAGAGGAGACAGCGTGGGTAGATTAGTGCACGCGAGAGCCGAGTGTGTGCAGACACCTGCGGCCGAGGAGGCCTCAGGGGACGAGGCATGTTACTGCAAGGAGATGATATTGTCAGTGGTCCTTATTCAAAGGAGCTCTTTTATATTCAACAGCATACTGTAGGCGACTTGAAGATTCACAAGGAGTGTTTTGGGGGCAGATGGTGAAGCTGATCCTTCTCCCCAGCTCTGTGCTCCACTAAGCGGAGGCAGAGCATAGGCCGGCATGGCCACAGACATGCAGACACGTCTCTCATGCAGAGCATTTGTCATGGTGGCCCCATCTCTCCCCCCTGTTTCAATCAGGAGAGACTAGTGAATAAATAACATATTTATTACAACAGTACGAATGATGCGATACAGAATGTATGAGAATTAAATATTTTCAATAAAGGGCCCTATCGTCGTACAGGCGCTATCGTGTGCGCACCTCTTATGCCATCTTCCCTGCGTCTTAAGCTGTCGTCTGCCTCCACCATCCAGTTTTGCGCCGGGATCTAAACGCAAACACAGGTGTAGGCGTGGCCCAGGCGTGTCCGTGCTAAATACTGGCCTTTGCGCGCCTCAAATGCTATCGTCTGCCTCCCGCAAGTGTCATTTTGCACCCTGGCGAAGATACCGTCGCCAGGTTCCGAGCGTAAACACATGTTTGGGCGTCGCCCATGCCAAACCAGGCGTGTCCGCGCAAAATGCTCGCCGCAAAGTCCTTGCGTGCACGCAATTTTAAGACCACCTAATAGCAGGTCTTGGTGCTAAATACCCCACTGCGCCTGAGTGCACCAGTATTCTGCGTGCAGTGCAGTGCAGGGCAACTCCTGCTGGATACATTATGCACGGCATGGATGTTCCTCTCTCTCCAAAACCTCGCGCGCACACACTCCTCCCTCTTCAGAATGCCATGTTGATTTTTTTAACTATCTACATTGCAAAAAACACACACACCTTGATTTAAAAATGAGAATTCGTTTGTCATGGTTTTATTAGGCTACATAATTCCCGACCATACATACAGGTCTGTGGTGTTAGGTGTATAACAGTAGATTACTTTGGAGAAAGTTGTGCCGGCCAGCATACACTAACCTCTTTCCCTGCAATTGCACGCATGCAAGACCAGCTTGTCCACAGCGCGGATGGAGTGACCGCAGTCAATGGCTTAACCCGCGTGGACAATTCTGCTATATATAGGCTATTGAAATAGGCTAGAATTACATTTTCACACATCCCTACCCTATTAAAGAAACTCATATTTTCACATGTGTAGCTATGTTATTTATAGCCTATATGAAACGTCTTAATTACTGTAAGCGCACACTTTGGGACATATAACACCATGGGGATATCCACTGCGTAACTGTGCGGCAGCCCTTTGATGGGTTTCAAATGGAATATCGTTCCATTAGCACCAATTTTCGTTTTTTATTAGTTTGTAATGGTTTATCTATATTGAATCTGAACTTGTTCATCCTCCAAATCTCTCCCTCTCTCCCCCCTCTTGTTCTCTCCCCTCTCTCCCTCTCCCCATCTCTCTTTTCTCTCTCGCCCTCTCTCTCTCTCACTCTGTCCCTCTGCTTGCCCACTCAGTGAGGAGGAAGCTGCTGTCACAGACGTGACGCTGTGGCTTTTAAGGGGGATGGACACCTGTGAATAATTTTGGGCATAAACACGCCTATATGGAGGTTTGCCCACGTTGACGTAGAGCTATTCAGGCGCAAAACGGGTGCCAGCGCAAATTGACCGCCTTTGCGATGATAGAGCCCTATGTCTTTGGCGCTTAGACACAGGGAGATATTGAGATCAAGGGGCATCAGCCCTGAGCACCAGCAAGATATATCAGCTATATATATATATATATATATACTGTGTATATATATATATATATATATATATATATATATATATATATATATATATATATATATATATATAATATATTGCTGATATATATATATATACATATATATATATATATGTATATCCCTCCCTCCCTGTGATGGGTCTGCAAAGACTGGATGGAGAGGGGGAGGTGAAGACTGGACGGAGAGGGGGAGGTGAAGACTGGATGGAGAGGGGGAGGTGAAGACTGGATGGAGAGGGGGAGGTGAAGACTGGATGGAGAGGGGGAGGTGAAGACTGGATGGAGAGGGGGAGGTGAAGACTGGATGGAGAGGGGGAGGTGAAGACTGGATGGAGAGGGGGAGGTGAAGACTGGACAGAGAGGGGAGGTGAAGACTGAATGGGTGGAGGGGTGCGTGAATGACAGCAGCAGGCTGAAGTTGATAGAAAGAGATATTTAAAAGGACAGCAGCCATGTGATTGGCTTATAATGGAGGTGTGAGGGGGTGTGTGAGGATGTGTTTCTGTGTCATTGGATGGATGAGACCAGCAAACAGCTGTTTATTCAATTGATGCCCAGAAGTGACAGGCGCTAATTTGAGCGTGCGTGTAAGACATGAAGGCAGGATAAAATTAGAAGTGAACTATGGAAGCATGGATGTGCAGATGATCGTCTTCCTGAGTGAAACCCGTTAGAAGTTCATTAGAAAGCAGAGCTCCAGAGGAACTAGCCCCATCTCTCCTGCTGTTAGAACGCAGAGCTCCAGAGGAACTAGCTCCATCTCTCCTGCTGTTAGAAAGCAGAGCTCCAGAGGAACTAGCCCCATCTCTCCCGCTGTTAGAAAGCAGAGCTCCAGAGGAACTAGCCCCATCTCTCCCGCTGTTAGAAAGCAGAGCTCCAGAGGAACTAGCTCCATCTCTCCTGATGTTAGAAAGCAGAGCTCCAGAGGAACTAGCTCCATCTCTCCCGCTGTTAGAAAGCAGAGCTCCAGAGGAACTAGCTCCATCTATCCCGCTGTTAGAAAGCAGAGCTCCAGAGGAACTAGCTCCATCTATCCCGCTGTTAGAAAGCAGAGCTCCAGAGGAACTAGCCCCATCTCTCCTGCTGTTAGAAAGCAGAGCTCCAGAGGAACTAGCCCCATCTCTCCTGCTGTTAGAAAGCAGAGCTCCAGAGGAACTAGCTCCATCTCTCCTGCTGTTAGAAAGCAGAGCTCCAGAGGAACTAGCTCCATCTCTCCTGCTGTTAGAAAGCAGAGCTCCAGAGGAACTAGCTCCATCTATCCCGCTGTTAGAAAGCAGAGCTCCAGAGGAACTAGCCCCATCTCTCCTGCTGTTAGAAAGCAGAGCTCCAGAGGAACTAGCCCCATCTCTCCTGCTGTTAGAAAGCAGAGCTCCAGAGGAACTAGCCCCATCTCTCCTGCTGTTAGAAAGCAGAGCTCCAGAGGAACTAGCTCCATCTATCCCGCTGTTAGAAAGCAGAGCTCCAGAGGAACTAGCCCCATCTCTCCTGCTGTTAGAAAGCAGAGCTCCAGAGGAACTAGCCCCATCTCTCCTGCTGTTAGAAAGCAGAGCTCCAGAGGAACTAGCCCCATCTCTCCTGCTGTTAGAAAGCAGAGCTCCAGAGGAACTAGCTCCATCTATCCCGCTGTTAGAAAGCAGAGCTCCAGAGGAACTAGCCCCATCTCTCCTGCTGTTAGAAAGCAGAGCTCCAGAGGAACTAGCCCCATCTCTCCTGCTGTTAGAAAGCAGAGCTCCAGAGGAACTAGCCCCATCTCTCCTGCTGTTAGAAAGCAGAGCTCCAGAGGAACTAGCCCCATCTATCCTGCTGTTAGAAAGCAGAGCTCCAGAGGAACTAGCTCCATCTCTCCTGCTGTTAGAAAGCAGAGCTCCAGAGGAACTAGCCCCATCTCTCCTGCTGTTAGAAAGCAGAGCTCCAGAGGAACTAGCCCCATCTCTCCTGCTGTTAGAAAGCAGAGCTCCAGAGGAACTAGCCCCATCTCTCCTGCTGTTAGAAAGCAGAGCTCCAGAGGAACTAGCCCCATCTCTCCTGCTGTTAGAAAGCAGAGCTCCAGAGGAACTAGCTCCATCTATCCCGCTGTTAGAAAGCAGAGCTCCAGAGGAACTAGCCCCATCTCTCCTGCTGTTAGAAAGCAGAGCTCCAGAGGAACTAGCCCCATCTATCCTGCTGTTAGAAAGCAGAGCTCCAGAGGAACTAGCTCCATCTCTCCTGCTGTTAGAAAGCAGAGCTCCAGAGGGATGCTGAGACAGGAGTGGCTCCTGCGTACGCACAGAGTTGCGTTGCCCCACTTCCATGACACATTGTTGGCCCACTTTGATCCACACCATAGCACAGTAGACACAAACAATATGGGACGTAGTCGAGACCTTACTCGCCAGCAGAGATGGGAAAAGTATACACATTCTTTACTCAAGTAGAAGTACAGTTACTTATGTAAAAAAAGAGAGAGACTATATATATATATATATATAATAATAATTGTTGTTGTTGTTATTGTTATTATTATTATTATTATTCAACCTTGATTTAACCAGGTAAGGTGAGTCCCACTGAGATTACAAGATCACTTTTTCGAGGGAGCCATGGCCAAGATAGCAGCAATACAGTTTCAACCAGACACACAAACAAATATTAAAAGTGTATAGCTCAAAGCAAATCACACATATATATATATATATACTGTATATATATTAATATTATTATATCATTTATGGACAACATCGCTATAATACTCCACCCTGGTGCTGAGGACCATGATTTTCCAGCGGAGACAGAGAAATCAGAAATATAGCTGGCAGTAACTGTCAAGGGCGGGCGCGTGTGATGTGAACACGAGTGTGTGTGTGCGTGTGCATGTGTGTGTGTGTGTGTGTGTGCGTGTGTGTGTGTGTGTGTGTGCGTGTGCGCGTGCGTACACGTGCGTGCGTGCGCCCTTGTTCGTGTCGGTGAGTTTGAATTGTTCAATAAACTCATCACAGGCCTCATAAAGGAAGCTGACATTTACAGCAAAGCGCAAAGGTCAAGGAGTTGGGTCTGATGAGATCATGATGGAAGAAAGGCCATTTTAGCCTGAGAAAAGGAGGGAAGAGCAGGACATGTAAGGGAAAAGGAGAAATGGAAAATAAAATAGCTACAAAGAAATGACTTTTCAGTCTCACAGAAACACAGGCGCATAACTAGACATACATGACATTAGCACCACCCGCCCGCCAAATGCAGGTAGAATCTGGCAGTGGAGTGTAACAGTGACTGCGTTTACATGGACTTGAGTATCCCGGTTATGAGGTTTATCCTGGTTTTGATCATATTCGGGATATGGCGTTTACATGGAAGACAGAGAAAGCAGGTTACTCATATCCCTGCATACATGATCAGTACTAGTATCCCGGTTACGGATTACTGCATGCTATTTGCGCAGGCGCCTGTGATCTTTACAATACAAACCGGGGTCATTCATATTATTATTTTTGCTTATATTGGGTGCATGTGACGTGGTGTCATTCACCTTTTTTGGGCCAAGACGTGCGTTTCCCTTGGATTCCGTCTTCATGGTGATATGGCAGTACACCAGACAGCCCCCCTGTACTTACAATCTATGGTCAGGCTCCAAATCTCTCACCGTTCCCTCCGCTCCTCCACCAGTGCAGGATGCCTCGCCCCTCCTCCACTACGGCGGCTCAAAAGTCGCTCATCCCGTTCGCGACTCTTCTCGTCCCTGGCACCTCAATCCTTTCCGAATTTAGCATTTTCCGATTAAGACATCTGGGTTATTCCATTATTATTGGGGTTTTAGGAGGATTCTTTGATCATGTATACAGCGCATTCTGAATATGCGAATGAGAGCTTGAGCAGGAGAGGGCAACAGATAAGAGCATGTGTGTTGGTGTGCCTCTTCCTGTGTGTTCTGGGTGAATAGTCATGTGATGAACTGCGTCACCGCGGCCCCAGCCAATCAGATCCAGCTTTTGTTGTTGTTGTTGTTGGTGGTTAACAATGCCCCGCCCCCGCACCACAACTCACGCGCAGCCGTAAGAGGCTGGCAGCCCATAATGGAAATGTCATCCTCCAGATAAAACATAGCCCGGCTTTGAAGAGAGGGCGAGTTATGTATGGGAGCTATATACTACTAGGCATCTCGCGCAGTCGATGCCTAGGCTTGCCCGCTGCGTGGCCTCGCCCGCCCTGCAGCTCGCCGAGCTGGCCTTGCAGCTCACATACGCAGCTCGGCCGCTGCGTGGCCTCGCCCCCCCTGCAGCTCGCATACGCAGCTCAGCCGCTGCGTTGCTGCCACGCAGCCTCGCCTGCACTATTGGCATAATGACCCTCAGTGATGTCACTCGTTTATATAAGATGATTTATGATATCACTGATGACTGTTACAATGCCTATGACATCATCAGTGCCCATGATATCATCAGTGATGTCATAAGATGATTTTGCTCTTATGACATCACTATGACATCAGTGCCTATGACATCATCAGTGATGTCATGAGAGGATTTTGCTCTTATGACATCACTATGACATAATCAGTGGGACAAACATTGAAACAGAACAGACAGTGGGACAGAGATGCCCACCTCCCCCTTTTATATAGATAGATAGATGTTATGTATGGGTGGTATAGAGTTATGTATGTTATGTATGGGAGCTATATAATATGTAATAACCTACATAATAAAGTTGAAGTTGTCTGTCCATCTGTGTGTCTGTCTGTCTGTGTGTGTCTGTCTGTCTGTCTGTCTGTCTGTCTGTCTGTCTGTACATGCCCACACCGCCGGCCCAATTGGGCTGAAAATTTGCATGGAGGTGGGTTATCATCCGGGGAAGGTCATGGGCAGGTTGGAAAGTCCTGGAAACACCTGGAAAGTCCTGGAAACTACATTTAATGTAAATACTATGCCGTACTTTACATCTCTCCTTGTGCTACAAGGTTAATGTTCTTTGTACATTGTCCCTGTTCAAAAACAAATACATTCAATTCAATTTCACCTGACAGTGAGGAGTTTCACCGGCAGGACATAGCATGTGGGAGGATTGCGCTATTCCCCCCAGTTCCCCTCCCTCCTGAACAGAGGAGGCACTAGTACAGTGGCCAGGACTCATATCTCACTGGCTTCCCACCCGCAGACACGGCCAAATGTGTCTGTAGGAACGTCTGACAAGGCCGCAAGCACCACTGCCGGGAATTGAGCCCGGCTCTCCGTGGTGGCAGGCGAGTGCTTTGACCTCTAACCTACCCAGACCCCCCTCTTCCTCTACTGTACATTTCTGTGGTACCCAATTATGACACTGTATTCAATTATGACACTGTATTCAATTATGTCATTATGACACTGTATTCAGTTATGACACTGTATTCAATTATGTCATTATGACACTGTATTCAGTTATGACACTGTATTCAATTATGTCATTATGACACTGTATTCAATGATGTTGTAACTATTCTCTGATGTCATGATTATAGAACTACATGATCTATATCCCTCTCCACCCCCCATGGTGCCGTGCCACTTCACTTACTGTGGGAGAATTGCAGTAATTGGTTGAAAAAAAGTGTGCAGAGCAGAATGCTAAAATCCCCTCTATGTAGACCATCATTTAAAGTTGTTCTAGCATGAGTTATATAGGGTGCTGGTGTGTGTGTGTGTGTGTGTGTGTGTGCGCGCATGTGTGCGAGCATGCGTGCGTGCGTGCGTGCGCGTGCTGTCATTGGGTTTCAAACAGCAGTCATTATGGGGATTGGAAGGAGCAATCTCTGATAGCTCTTCTCGTCTTTAATCTCATCTTTCTCGTTCCTCTCTTTATCACCGTCTCGAGCCATAGGGAGCCAGCCGACGAGCTGCGTTATCAAATCAAAGTATTCTCTGTCACAGCCTCCCGGCGTAATAATGGGCGACATCAGCGCACGCCCGAGAAATGATTATGGTAATGCATACTGTATAAACAAGCATAATGCCCTTCTTCATGTGCCTAATATCATTTCATTTATTAATATAAGCGCTCTACCAACGCGGGGATGATGTGTGTAATGTGTAAACATGTTTAGGAAGGAGGTTATTTTTCATATCTGTTCATATAGCTTGTCTTTCTCCACATGCAGTGATGAAGTTTGCTTATATTGTGCCTGCATTTGCATATTGACTGCATTGCCTGAGGCGTTTGCATAAGTGATATTCCCTCAAGAGTGCAAGATGGACAGCGAGCGAGCTGCAAACACGCCGCCTTTCATCCTTATGAATTGAGTGTTGCTTAAATCGCTTTTCTTTTCTTTGCACTGCACGGGATTGGTTGCGTTGTCAAATCAACCGGTTTAATCTGTGTGGATCAAAAGGCGTGGTGGACTTGGTGTGTTGGCATGTTGCCATCTCTCTCTGGAAAACTCTGGCCGATCTTCTCGTCCAACCAGGCGGCGAGCTCAGGCTTGCCCGCGGAAGTGATCCTGAAAGCTGTAGCTCCTCGAGTGGCCACTTGAGGCTGGACCCAAAAGAGAGTCGTTCCACGTTGACCCCCCCATGTTAAAAGGCCCAACTTTACAACAGGATTAAACATGTTTACAGCTTGGTCTATAGAACTAATTTCACCTTTCATAACAACTGTATATGGGCGGGGTGGATTTTTATATAACTCACCCGTTTAGAGTAAAATAGATGATAGAAAAGACTGTTTTGGCCGTGATTGACAGATCGCCTGTCCAGTGATCACGCAGCTTGCCGATCACGGACCAATAGCAGGCTGAGCTGCAGCTCTGGGAAACGCCTGGTCTCGTGCCGTCTCACACGACCTGCGCAAGAACCCCAAGATGGCGACGGCCACGCTAGGCTTCGAAACGGGAGTCCAAAAACGAATGGGTGATGTCACGCTGACTCTGGCCATATTTTGAGACGATCTATAGACCTATAAAAAGAGTAGAAACCGCACACTCTGGCTCCGATGCAATGAATTTAATAAAAAGACAACGTTTCGGCCTGGTGGCCTTTGTCAAGATCTATAGACCTAATCAGCGGGATGTTTACATTTACTTCCGGGTACCCCTGAGGTCCACACATTATAATGGCGGTGGACGGCACAAACTGACGTGTTGAAGACAAAAACAGACAAAGAAGACAAAAATGGTTCGTCCGTGTTGTGTTGTTGTTTAATATCATTCATAACAACACTTTCACTAACGTTAGTGGAGACCAGACTAGCTAATTTACCTGTTGGACCAGACCAGAGTAGACTTGAAGCTAAATTAAATTAACGTGGCGTCAGTAGCTCTTTCTCGCCGAGAAGAGCCTGGTGACGCGAGGTTAGTAGCTCTGTCTGTAACGTTAACAAGTCTGCAAAAAAACAGCGAGTTTGACAGACAAACAAACGTTATTAGCTAGCTAACACTACATAAAACAAACACAGAAGAAAGGCTAGATACGTCGGACAAGCATGTTTACCAACCGTTTAACCATTTAAATTGAAAGTAGTCGGCCGAAAACAGCGAGAGGGTTTGACAGCATTTATTTGACAACACGCACATTTAAACCTGCCGCCTTCCCCAAGTGGTACCCGGAAGTAAATTTGTTTACATGGTGACGTCACGGTGATTTGGTCTATTGTTCCAACTCACTCACTAACTCACTCTATGGTTCTCACTCACTAACTCACTCACTCTATGGTTCTAACTCACTAACTCACTCACTCTATGGTTCTAACTCACTCACTAACTCACTCACTCTATGGTTCTAACTCACTCACTAACTCACTCACTCTATGGTTCTAACTCACTCACTAACTCACTCACTCTATGGTTCTAACTCACTCACGTGCAGTCATTGTAAAAGGCTGAAAGCTCATCAGGTCCATTGTGTTGAAACAAACTCTACTCAGGTGGAGGCTTCGTCTTCCAGTCAACGTTCAATTCCGTATGCTGCGTTCAATACAAAGCAAAACAGACATGTCCCTTTTCCATGAGACAACTGGCAGTTTCTGCTCGATGGCGACATGCTAGCAACATTCTTAATGCAATACATTCCTTGCATCTTGTATTTTGATCTGGATTTCCTGTGTTTACAGAGTGCGTTTGATAGTTCTTACCATCCTGTCAAGCAGACTGAAGCATTGTCAGAGCGAGATGAGAGGCTGCTGATGATCTGCACCGAGCCATCTTACACAAGAGTGTCTTTATTGTTTCAAACGGCAAGACGTGTAAGAGTCAAAACAAAGGCCATTTTCATCAGCCTTTCCAGTAGTGTACCGTTTTTTTAATCAATTTTTTATTGAGTAAAAAAAAATTACAATGTGAAAAATACACACACAAAAAAAACGTGTTGACTGTATCATCCACCGACCTGTTGGCCCGGTAGGCAAACTGCAGGGGGTCCAGCAGGTGTCCTGTGGCGTCCTTCAGGTGGGCCAACACCAGTCTCTCAAAGGATTTCATGACCACAGACATGAATTTAATGCCTGTTTAATTGGACTGTAAATTAATGTAAACTCACTGCTTAACACCTATTTAACTCAGACTGTAAATTTCATGCAAATTCAACGTAAACTCATATTTAACTCGGACTGTAAATTCATGTAAATTCACTGCCTATTTAACACCTGTTTAACTCACTGTAAATTCAATGCAAATTCATATTTAATATGCACATAAACTCCTCCACTCATGTACATATTGTATATATTTGATTTGATTGCTACGCTGCATACAGACACTAAGACACATTCCTCGTATGTAACTTGCATACTGTGGCAATACAAGTGATTCTGATTCTGATTCAGACGTCAGGGCGACGGGCCTGTATCATTTAAT
>NC_139647.1:11656086-11658586 GCF_964638095.1 Poromitra crassiceps | reverse complement strand
GGTATCATCCTTACTGGGTATCATCCTTAGTGGGTATCATCCTTACTGGGTATCATCCTTAGTGGGTATCATCCTTACTGGGTATCATCCTTACTGGGTATCATCCTTACTGGGTATCCTTACTGGGTATCATCCTTACTGGGCATCATCCTTACTGGGTATCATCCTTACTGGGCATCATCCTTACTGGCCATCATCCTTACTGGGTATCATCCTTACTGGGTATCATCCTTACTGGCCATCATCCTTACTGGGTATCATCATTACTGGGTATCATCCTTACTGGGCATCATCCTTACTGGGTATCATCCTTACTGGGTATCATCCTTACTGGGTATCATCCTTACTGGGTATCAGAACAGTGCGTCTCTTGATGTGCGTACCGTGGCATCCCCTGAAGCTCATGTGTTCATGGTGAAAACAGATCCTTCCCTAATAGCTCGTGGCTAAACAGCGCGTGGCGTTGGGACCACTTCCTGGCTGCACAGGAAACATGATTGTGGTGTGATGATGATTTCCATTCAGCCAAATGTAAAATCACAGAGGAGAGCAACAATGGAAGGCTTATTTGCAGAACTGATACAGTTGGATATTCGAATAGGACAGAATCATTTGTATGTGTGTGTCTGTGTGTGAGTTGTGTTCGCTGTCATTTGAATGGAGAGGGGTGTGTGTGTGTGTGTGGGGGGGGGGGGCGGGCTTTTGATTATCACCTATCACCGAAATCAATGTATTCACATCTCTTGGTGTCATTACAGTAACCTAAGTTAGGGCTGAACAATTACTGGAAATGTTATCGATATGGTAATATGGCCTACTACAATTTTCAAATCACAGGAGGCACAATATTTGTTAAAAGAGAAATGTGTCAAAAATAAATGTCCTGGCCTACACGTATTCTACAGACTCTAAAGATTCTATAGAAGATCTTTGGTACAGACCCCCCCCCCCCCCCCCCCCCCCAGAGAAATCACAACATAATCAGTTTAATACGTCGTCGTTGTTTTTTGTCTTTTTTTTGTTTGTAATAATTTATTATTATTAATAATAATAAATGTCATCCCCTCTAATATTGGAATTCTTATCGCAATTGCTATATCAGTCAAAATAATGAAAATTAGATCCCCCCCCCCCCCCCAAATGGTTCAGTCTGGAGACTGGGTGAACACTGGCTTATGGTATCAGTTCCATCAGATCCAACGCAGTTTAAAAGGTAACAGCTGTCCACCAGCCTACTTAGCCTATCAAAGCCTCAGAGGTGACTACCCCCACCTTCATCGCCTCCTCCCCCCTCCCGTTGTGTGTGTGTGTGTGTGTGTGTTCGTGTGTGTTCATGTGTGTATGCGTCTTAACACCTGGATGGAATGCCTGATGTTCCCTTGCCAAATGTCACATGCGGTCCATCCTTGTGGGGAAATAAATTGGCTCTCTTAAACAGCGAGTCGTCGACAGGAGACGCAGCAGATGGTGAGAATGGGAGCAGACAGTTGACTGAAGACAGTTTCTTCTCTGTTTTGGCTTTTCTCATTATGATGGGGGACAGCTCCTTCATGATCAGTGCGTCTGTGTGTAGGACTTCTTTTGGGGGATAGCATAGCTATGCGCAACTCATGAATAATTTATGAATAGCAGACCACATTCCTTTGCACCCTCTGGTTCTCTTGAAGTACTGCTCACTGCCGGTTAGCCGACACTGGATACCTGCAATATTTCATGTGGCAAAGAAGGCTAAAGATTGGTTATATTGGCTCAGAATATCAGCAGAACACACACACACACACACACACACACACGCATGCATGTGCAGTTTGAAACCCATTTTTATACAGAACAAGAAAAAGACACCCAGGGGCGCCTGAGTTCACTGTGTGGATAATCACATGTAGCACTGACTGATGAGTTCACCGTGTGGATAATCACATGTAGCACTGAGTGATGAGTTCACTGTGTGGATAATCACATGTAGCACTGAGTGATGAGTTCACTGTGTGGATAATCACATGTAGCACTGAGTGATGAGTTCACTGTGTGGATAATCACATGTAGCACTGACTGATGAGTTCACTGTGTGGATAATCACATGTAGCACTGACTGATGAGTTCACTGTGTGGATAATCACATGTAGCACTGAGTGATGAGTTCACTGTGTGGATAATCACATGTAGCACTGAGTGATGAGTTCACTGTGTGGATAATCACATGTAGCACTGAGTGATGAGTTCACTGTGTGGATAATCACATGTAGCACTGACTGATGAGTTCACCGTGTGGATAATCACATGTAGCACTGAGTGATGAGTTCACCGTGTGGATAATCACATGTAGCACTGACTGATGAGTTCACCGTGTGGATAATCACATGTAGCACTGAGTGATGAGTTCACTGTGTGGATAATCACATGTAGCACTGAGTGATGAGTTCACTGTGTGGATAATCACATGTAGCACTGACTGATGAGTTCACCGTGTGGATAATCACATGTAGCACTGAGTGATGAG
>NC_139647.1:11648586-11653586 GCF_964638095.1 Poromitra crassiceps | reverse complement strand
ATGTACATTTCTATTCCTCGTGAGTGTGTGGTTTGCTCCACTGCATCCACTTTTCCCACTTCTCCTTTTTCTTATACGGTGCGTGCAGCCACAGTTAGTAAAGCTCTCCAAAGAGTCATCACAGTAGCGTAGTGGTCCTGCCACGCAACCTCCCTGTTGGCTTCAAGGGCATCTGCCTGTATCTCATGGTAGGTGATCGAGGCAGGCCAGACGGTGACCAGTGAAATGTCCCTTTCTTGCAGTGCTTGATATATGTAGGCTAGCACTTCCACACAGCGTGGGGAAAGGGCACACATAGCACTCAAGCTGGCATTATTAGCTTAGGGACACAGGTTCATGTCTCCCCAAGATTTCCAAACCAGCAGAAAGAGGGTTCTCCACGCATCATCCAGCAGAACACAGCTGGACCAGGTGCTTCTCAGTTTGAGGACAGCAAACTTCCAGGAGACAAAAAGGAGGGACTGGAGCACACTGATCAATTTGCAGCTTTTATCAGAGTCAAACATTGAGACTCTGATGAAGACACAGTAGTGTCGAAACGTTAGTCACCTGTCTGCACTAATAAAAGCTGCAAATGTATCAGTGTGCTCCAGTCCCTCCTTTGTTTCCTGGAGATTTCCAAACCAGCATTTGCTCTAGCCCTATCAGGCTTGATCTCAGCTGCTCGGATCATCCTCCGTAATTGGAAAAGCCAAGCTTGTCATTTGAGTTAAGGATACAGTAAGTACAACCTGCATAACTCTAAAGATTTTTTTTTGATATATATATATATATATATAATGAGTTCACTGCGTGGATAATCACACAAATAATATTTATTTATTTATTTATTTTCTCGTTTTTGTCTTTTGCACTTGTTCATTTGTATTAACTTCTGAAAATGAACTCAATAAAAATGTAAATAACATATTCGCACTAATATGCCTAACACCTAACACTGGATAAATAAGAACGTTTTTTTTTGGCACAATATTCTAGGCATACATAAGTGGATGGGTGCATCTAAACTGCATATCAGTACCAGGAAGTGCATGCATTTTATTGTCTTAGTATACATGGTTCCGATGGGACTCGAACCCTAAACCCTGGCAGTGTCATTGCCATGGGTCGGAGCTGGGCCCGAGGCCCGGCTGGGGAACCACACCGACCCAATGGGAAGATAAAAAAGCAGCCTGGGTTGAAAGGAATACATCCATTTGCTAACCCTTCCCCCCAGTGTTCCATCTGTACACATGTGAGAGAATAACATTATGCACTTGTATAAGTGTGCTTATGAGTGTCAAGGGGAATGGGGGGAGGTGGTACGCTCTATAGCGAGAGAGGAAGAGTGATGGCACAGGCGGAGATGTATGCTTGGTTGGAGAAGTTAATAAAATTGAAGCTGTGTTATGATGAATAAGGAAAGAGGCCATAAAAGAGAATGTATGTAGTGAATCTCCCTGGCGAACGGCGCTGAGCAGCCTGCTGAACGCACCCAGGGGAGGGCTTTCCAATCTGCAGCCCTCCCCAACATTTGCTCTGCACCGCGCAGGGAAACGGGCCCACATTCTGTCCAGCCTCAATAACACACAGATATGGAGGCCGTGGGCGGGACAGAGACAGGGAAGAAAGGGAACGCTAAAGCCAAGATCGTATGAGGGAGCTGGGACGATAGACGTGATGTTATTTGGGTGCAGGAGAGAGACTGAGATGCTGCCATGCAAAATAAAGAGAAACTAAAAGGGCGGTCGGAGAGAGCGCAAACCTCCGCCAAGGCCAAAAGTCCAGTCTGCTATGATATGCAAATTCCGTGAGTCGGATCGGATCTGCTCCAAAATGCTACGCCATGCTACGCCATGCTACACCATGTTACACCATGCTACGCCATGCTACACCATGCCACACCATGCTACGTCATGCTATGCCATGCTATGCCATGCTACGCCATGCTACACCATGCTACGCCATGCTACATCATGCCACACCATGCTACGTCATGCCACACCATGCTACGTCATGCTATGCCATGCTATGCCATGCTACACCCTTCCACCAAGTTTCATGAAAATGTCACACAAAATCACACAAAAACACACAAATGGCAACGAAAACATAACCTCCTTGGCAGAGATGCTGCAGTAGGCATGTTTCCATTGGTTCAAATTTGGCTGGTTAATAACACATTTTTCTGTGGTGTGACACACTCAAAACACATATTTATTTTTGGTTTCCAGGGGCTTTATAAGGATAGGGTAGAGCTAATCGTGCTTTTACAAGGAAGGTCACTGGATGCAGCGGCGCATACACCCTGGCTGCTCCCCTGTGGTGAGTGAATAGGCCACTGGTTATACCAACAGCACATTGATTAGCAAGGCAGACGCATCCAGAATGCTCCCATGCTAAAGACCCAAGAGGACGGCAGTCTTCCTGTAGGAGGCTCAAATCATGAAATATGCATGTGGTGACTATGGGCCCCATTCAGTGATGGAGAAGAGAGCATTGAAGCACGCCCCATTCAGTGATGGAGAAGAGTATTGAAGCATGCCCCATTCAGTGATGGAGAAGAGTATTGAAGCACGCCCCATTCAGTGATGGAGAAGAGTATTGAAGCACGCCCCATTCAGTGATGGAGAAGAGTATTGAAGCATGCCCCATTCAGTGATGGAGAAGAGTATTGAAGCACGCCCCATTCAGTGATGGAGAAGAGTATTGAAGCATGCCCCATTCAGTGATGGAGAAGAGAGTATTGAAGCACGCCCCATTCAGTGATGGAGAAGAGAGTATTGAAGCACGCCCCATTCAGTGATGGAGAAGAGTATTGAAGCACAGGCTGCTGAACAAAGACAACTTGACACAGAGTCCCAGATACTCCACATCTATTTAAAAGAGACAGAATTATTAGTGCCCGCCTCTCTGCATGTTATAACTCCACATTCCATCACTGCATTAAATTGACACTTGGGAATAGGGCTGCACCATAAGTCCCATGTTCATCGTCATTGTGAAATGAACGTGCGCAATAAACACATCGCAAAGACTGCCAGAAACGGCAATGAATAACACAAATCATTTTATTTACACGCACTGAAAAGTCTTATCTGTGGTACAACTCCGCTCAGTTAATAGCAGACACCAGCTGATCCAATTCAAAGTCGCTCACCGTCTTCACTCTTCCAAGCATAAATTACAAGATCTTCCCCTCTGTCTCACCATTGTGCGACAGGTGTCAAGTGTCAGAGGGCACACTATCTCATGCCTTTTGGTTCTGCCCTTCACTAAGGGGAATCTGGGCCAAAACATTTGACTGGTACTCTAAGGCCTACAAAATAACCCTTCAGCCGGAGGCTCTATATACTGTATATATATATATATATATATATATATATAGTGATGGTCACTCGAACACTTGTGATGTCATCAGTGACTGATGTCATCATCAGTGATGCGAAGTTGAGCAATTGTGCGCTGCACATGTCAATAGAGCAGGCGAGGCCACACAGCAGCTGAGCTGCGGGCGAGGCCGAGCTGCGTATGCGAGCCTAGGAATCGAGCGCTTTCTAGTATTATTTTAATTCTTCACTTCGTGGTCTCTATTCCCCGTGTGCTTTACATTTGGTCTCTTTATGGTTGTTCTCTTATTTTTCCTCCTTGCCAAATGTGCTCTGTTTTGATTGTAAAGCACTTTGTAACTGTGTTTTGAAAGGTGCTATATAAATAAATACAGTTTATTAGTATTATATTATCTCTCTCTCAACTCTAGATTTAGAATTTAAAATATAACAATCAATATAGCTATTGAAACACAACTGCCTCTGCCAAGGAGGTTATGTTTTCACCCTTGTTAGTTTGTTTATATCTGTCTGTCTGTCTGTCTGTCTGTCTGTCTGTCTGTCTGTCTGTCTGTCTGTCTGCATGTCTGTCTGTCTGTCTGTCTGTCTGTCTGTCTGCCTGCCTGTCTGTCTGTCTGTCTGTCTGTCTGTCTGTCTGCATGTCTGTCTGTCTGTCTCTCTGTGTGTCTGTCTGTCTGTCTGTCTGTCTGTCTGTCTGTCTGTCTGCCTGCATGTCTGTCTGTCTGTCTGTCTGCCTGCATGTCTGTCTGTCTGTCTGTCTGTCTGCATGTCTGTCTGTCTGTCTGTCTGCCTGCATGTCTGTCTGTCTGTCTGTCTGTCTGTCTGTCTGCCTGCCTGCCTGCCTGTCTGTCTGTCTGTCTGTCTGTCTGTATGTTTGTATGTTTGTCAGCAAGATATCTCATGGAATTTTCATGGATTTCCATGAAACTTGGTGGGCAGATAGTCATTGGGCTAGGGAACAATATTGATTCAATTTCCACCATTTGACAGTTCTCTCTTTTTTTCTTTTCTTTTTGCCCCTTTTTGCCCTATGTAACTAGCAGAGATAAATATACTTGATTCAAAATCCCAATGGTATGTTTGCAGGGTAAAGCAATCAATTTACTTCAAATTAAAGAGATAGGAATCATTTAATTGGGTGTAACAAGTTGGGGAATTTTCCAGCGGTGGAGGTTTGCACTCTCTGAGTGCCTCCTAGTGTTGATGAATTGTGTTTCTTTTTTCCACTTTAGAAACCATGCATGCCAGATAGTTTTAATTTCTTACAGTTGAGTTACTTTTGTTTATAATCTGCATAAGCTTTATAGGGCATTCACAACTAATGCTTTTTAGACTATTCCAAACAAGTAGACTAAAATAGTCGACTAGTCATGAGAGATTGTTTTTTCCCCCCACCAAATAAAAATGATCAGTTCTCGTCAAAAAGGTCTCAAAAACTGTAATGATAGTTCAAACAAATCTATGTTCAATGTATTGATTAATTTATATAATTTAGTCCTAAAACCACAGATGAACGATTAGTGGAGTATAATGCACAGTGCCGACTAGTGGTTTTGATAGTCGACTAGTGTGTGAAACTCAGCGTTGATGATTTCCTTGTCTGTGAAACTCAGACAGCGTTGATGATTTCCATCCCAATTATATTTAACTTGACAAATAACGCACTCTGAT
>NC_139647.1:11487522-11648386 GCF_964638095.1 Poromitra crassiceps | reverse complement strand
CAAGTGAGAGCGACGAGAGGCAGAAAGAAGAGTGTGTTCTTTGTGAGGCAGCTGTTCATGTTTCGCCTGACTTGCTTTCAGAGAAGCCGGTTACCTCCTGATGATGGATGCTCCTGTGTCTCAGACTCCGTCAGCCTTTAAGTTCTGACACCTCAGGCCCGGCCCGCCCCCCCTCACCGCTCAGCCTGTCCGTCAAACACCACGAATCAATGGGCAATCACTCGTCTCTGCGGCCGCCGGCTTCCTCGGCCTACGCAAAGCTTACTTAGTAACGGGGGGGAGGTAACGCTGGTGTGCACTGACAGGTGAGACCTCCATGACAAGCGGCAGGGCCCAGGGATCATCGCCCTGGTAACACGGGTAGGCGAGCTGGGAAGCGGGCATCTGTGGCTGAGAGATAGAGTAATGAGGGATGTGATGGGGACGTATTGGCGTGACTGTGATTGCTATCAGTCATGTGGACAGCGTGTCATCCTTGGTGAGGAGGTAGACCTTATTGCTTGAGCCCAGCTGGTTCCCTTTAGATCTGCCCACGCTGTTGGTCTTAATACCTCCTATTCCTTTTCTCTTAAGCTGCCTCCATGTGATCTGTGTCTTGCTCACCTGCTGCGTGTCTTATCCCTTCTCTCAAATGCAATCTTCTTTTCACCATATTCCACCTTTGAGATATATATATACCGTATATATATATATATACATTTATAGACAGACAATATATATATATATATACACACACTGTATATATATATATATATATATATATATATATATATATATATATATATATATATATATACATTTATAGACAGACTAGTGGATGGAAACGCGCATTATTTCGCATTTCTAATCTAATCTAGCTCTATCCAAGATAGAGCTAGATTAGCTAACTACATGATACATGACCAAACAAGATAGAGCTAGATTAGCTAACTACATGATACAACATAGAGCTAGATTAGCTAACTACATGATACAACATAGAGCTAGATTAGCTAACTACATGATACAACATAGAGCTAGATTAGCTAACTACATGATACAACATAGAGCTAGATTAGCTAACTACATGATACATGACCAAACGGGGCATCAGTCAACATCACGGAATGTGGCCCCAGTGCAACATTTGAACACTGTGACGTGAGTGATGTCTTATCCTTCTTTTGTAGGGTCCTTGCTCATTCACTGCCTTCTCTCTGTTGTCCCTGCTCTCTCGCTCTCTCTCTCTCTCTCTCTCTCTCTCTCTCTCTCTCTCTCTCGATCTTCTACCTCTCCTCCTCTTCATCACCAGTGGCTGGGCGTGAGTCAGGAGATGAATGATGGCAGAGAAGCTTTTGCTGATTTTCTATTATCAAAACTGAGCTGCCTCGGCCGGGCTGTATTTTCAGTTTGGGTTTATGGTGGTGATGGCAGCTGGAATTGCTCTGTTATCACTGAGCTCAATGTGTATATCATACAAATATCAACCTGCTCCATGGTGTGGTGCTGCTGCCTCACCTCCCTGCTCCATGGTGTGTTGGAAATGCTGCTGAACATACTGTAAAAGATCCCTTTAGGCCAGAGCCTTCATCCACACCATGGAGACCATATGGACAAACAATATGTTTTATTTTTCTTCACAATTCTAATTTGAAGAGGTTAATTGAAAATTATGTGTTATTCTCTGAGATGTACAGTATCTGCACCACTTTTTACAGAAGGCCCACTTCAGTCCAAACTGTTCATTTAACCAACCGTACCCTGGGGACCAAAGAGATGCTAAAGAGTCAAAAGTTTAGAAACATTACTGTTGTCTCTTTGCCTCTGGGATTGAAAGTGTTTTTACTTTAAGAGGGCCAAGCAGTTGAGTCTCACCTGTCATGGTATTGCGTCACACAGAGCTTGAAATGAGAGTCTACGATTGGAGAGAAGGTGAGTTAGAGGTAGAGGAAGTGCTGGTACCAGCTTATTTATCACCTTGTTGATTTGCATATTTATCAAAGTACACAGCACGTGCTCTAGAGATGCACAGGTCATTGATTTAATTAAGCAGATGAATAATGGAAGAGGATGCTAAGCAGGTGATACAGAAGTGAAGCCATGATGGAGCATCCAGGTTGTGCACCTGTAGATTTCCCGCCTACCAACACGAGGGCCTCAGGTTCGAGCCCCTGTGTTACCTCCGGCTTGGTCGGACGTTCCTACAGACACAATTGGCCGTGTTTGCGGGTGGGAAGCCGGGTTAAGGGTAAGAGTCCTGGTCGCTGCACTAGTAGTGACTCCTCTGGTCGGTCGGGGGGCACCTGTTTGGGGGGGAGGGGAACTGGGGTGAATGGCGTGATCCTCCCACATGCTTCGTGCTACTGTACGTCGTGCCGGTGAATCTCCTCGCTGTCAAGTGAAAAAAGGCAGGTGACTCTGCACATGTATCGGAGGAAGCGTGTGGTAATATACAGCTCTCGCTCTCCCCATATTGTCAGAGGGGTGGGGCAGTGTTGGTCAAGTACAATTGGAGAGAAAATGCCATGATAACCAACTAGCAACTCTCTTTCTCTCTCTCTCTCTCTCTCTCTCTCTCTCTCTCTCTCCTCCTCTCTCTCTTTGTTATTAGTACTACTTGAAACGTGTGAGTAGGAAACTGCTTCAACATGAGAATGATGTGAAACATGTCTTTCCCTCTGTGCTTTTGAAGTCCCACACACCTCCGAGGTAAAGGAGGCTGACGTGAAGGATCCGGAACATGGAAAATGAGATTGAAAAATGGGGGGGGGGGGGGGGGGTGCTGAGTGGGAGGCAAAACCGGGAGAAGGCAAAATGGAGTGGAAGAAATAGGACAACGAGTAAATGATATAGAGCAAAGCAGGGGAACAGAGTACAAGCCTCAGGCCCAGGCTGCAGCCCAAGTATCATAGTCAATTAACATCTCAGCCCAGCACTAATTCTCAGTCTATTTCAGACCATTAATTATGCGCAGCATCAGTTCCAGCTCACTTGGCCTGACACAAGTCTTCATCACATCCCCCGGGTCCCTGACACACGTCTTCATCACATCCCCCGGGTCCCTGACACAAGTCTTCATCACATCCCCCGGGTCCCTGACACAAGTCTTCATCACATCCCCCGGGTCCCTGACACAAGTCTTCATCACATCCCCCGGGTCCCTGACACAAGTCTTCATCACATCCCCCGGGTCCCTGACACACGTCTTCATCACATCCCCCGGGTCCCTGACACACGTCTTCATCACATCCCCCGGGTCCCTGATACACATCTTCATCACATTAGTTCCCTCTCTGTGGACAGGGTAGAGAAACAGGTGGGTTCCCTCTCTGTGGACAGGGTAGAGAAACAGGTGAGTTCCCTCTCTGTGGACAGGGTAGAGAAACAGGTGGGTTCCCTCTCTGTGAACAGGGTAGAGAAACAGGTGGGTTCCTTCTCTGTGGACAGGATAGAGAAACAGATGGGTTCCCTCTCTGTGGACAGGGTAGAGAAACAGGTGGGTTCCCTCTCTGTGGACAGGGTAGAGAAACAGGTGAGTTCCCTCTCTGTGGACAGGGTAGAGAAACAGGTGAGTTCCCTCTCTGTGGACAGGGTAGAGAAACAGGTGGGTTCCCTCTCTGTGGACATGGTAGAGAAACAGGTGAGTTCCCTCTCTGTGGACAGGGTAGAGAAACAGGTGGGTTCCCTCTCTGTGGACAGGGTAGAGAAACAGGTGGGTTCCCTCTCTGTGGACAGGGTAGAGAAACAGGTGGGTTCCCTCTCTGTGGACAGGGTAGAGAAACAGGTGAGTTCCCTCTCTGTGGACAGGGTAGAGAAACAGGTGGGTTCCCTCTCTGTGGACAGGGTAGAGAAACAGGTGGGTTCCCTCTCTGTGGACAGGGTAGAGAAACAGGTGAGTTCCCTCTCTGTGGACAGGGTAGAGAAACAGGTGAGTTCCCTCTCTGTGGACAGGGTAGAGAAACAGGTGAGTTCCCTCTCTGTGGACAGGGTAGAGAAACAGGTGAGTTCCCTCTCTGTGGACAGGGTAGAGAAACAGGTGAGTTCCCTCTCTGTGGACAGGGTAGAGAAACAGGTGGGTTCCCTCTCTGTGGACAGGATAGAGAAACAGGTGGGTTCCCTCTCTGTGGACAGGGTAGAGAAACAGGTGGGTTCCCTCTCTGTGGACAGGGTAGAGAAACAGGTGGGTTCCCTCTCTGTGGACAGGGTAGAGAAACAGGTGAGTTCCCTCTCTGTGGACAGGGTAGAGAAACAGGTGGGTTCCCTCTCTGTGGACAGCGTAGAGAAACCTCCGTGCAGAAATGTACAGGTGTGGAAAAAGGGGTATCTCTTCGACGGCCCTGGCCCAGCTTGTGAGGAGGCCAGATGATGGTGTGAGGCTTTTAGTCTGGCAGTTTTGAAGTACCGCTGTGGTAATGTCCGCCTGACTGCTCTGTTCTCATTTCACCAACAGCTGGACTGGCTTCATTATGGGCCACATTCAGCAGAGCACAAACCAATAGGCCGCAGTCCAGAATACAGACCACGAGACGAGACGAGACTAAAGAAGTTTACAAAATTACCTTGGCTAATTCTATTAGTGATACACTCAGTAATGTACATTTTGGGTATATTCAAGATTCAAAATTAATTGTAATAGCCATAGTGAGTAATCAGCTTACTAACGAGGAACGTGACTTAGTGCAAATGTAGATATATACCTGGAGATACAGATATATACAGTATATAGAGATATATACCTGGAGAGGCTGACAATCCAGAATATATCATATTGTAGTAAGAAACTGTGAAACACTAAATACTAGTAAACTGGACTGTATGTTTAGCTTTCATAATGTCACACCCTATCTAAACCTCAGACAAATTGCAGAGTGAAGTGGAAAAGTGCACTCAGTAGAGTGCAGATCACCGCCAGCCAGGCACCGCTACGCTTAACCATGGCCAAACCCAACTGAAGGCAACCGCTACGGGAAACCCCAGCTAATGGGAGAACAGAATTGGACACCGGTTAACATTGACTTCCCTTACTGCATAAGGTTGACGTTATTGCTTAATTCCTCGATCAAACCAAATATTATAACCAATTTCACACAGACCTTTCACAGGGTGACGCTGTGCCCAACCGCCACACAGGCATTCAGAAAAACGATATTGAAATTGACGATCTCCTCGCCAATGGTCTCATTTGCCAATGTACAGTAGGTAAGGTGTGAGGCATCACTATTCACTTTAGAATGTTTCATAACCAGTTCAAAGTTCCTCATACAGTAGCTGCTTTAAATCAGCTCATCACTAAGTAGCCTAAACAAAGCCTGTGGTGGGGGTGACAGTGCGGTGCTACAGTCTGTTAAAGACTGTGTCCAGATTCCAGAATATCACACACTTTCTTCTATCAGTGACTTTCTGATGCAGCTCTATGAGCCTGGCTTAATCAATGTCCTCTCATTAGAGCAAATGTAATTGATTTCCTGATAGTAAAACAATTAAAACGTGTCAATACCTAGTCTAGGTTTACCGTTCAATTGCCACATGCTGCAGAGTTGCTAAGGTCAGTGTCAACCTAATGATAATCAATTGATGAATATCAAATGACAAACTCTGCAAAGATAAATGGAGCAGCAGTATCTCAGCCCCATTGTGTTGCCACCAATAGCTACCACTCTATAGAATAGACTACTATCATAGCTATAGATAACTTAACAAAGACTCACAGACAAAGCCTGCCGTTTACAAAGGTGGTAGCTCATTTTGAAACCTCCTTGTTTACATGTATGTTCTGTGTTGGGCAGTAAAGGAATGCATTACTGTATTTGTATTACTTCCTCCAGTAACTAGTAATGTAATGGATTATTACTTCCTCCAGTAACTAGTAATGTAATGGATTATTACTTCCTCCACTAACTAGTAATGTAATGGCTTATTACTTCCTCCAGTAACTAGTAATGTAATGGAGTATTACTTCCTCCAGTAACTAGTAATGTAATGGATTATTACTTCCTCCAGTAACTAGTAATGTAATGGATTATTACTTCCTCCACTAACTAGTAATGTAATGGATTATTACTTCCTCCACTAACTAGTAATGTAATGGTTTATTACTTCCTCCAGTAACTAGTAATGTAATGGATTATTACTTCCTCCAGTAACTAGTAATGTAATGGAGTATTCCTTCCTCCAGTTACTAGTAATGTAATGGATTATTACTTCCTCCAGTAACTAGTAATGTAATGGAGTATTACTTCCTCCACTAACTAGTAATGTAATGGATTAATACTTCCTCCAGTAATCAGAATCAGAATCAGAATCACTTTTATTGCCACAGTATGCAAGTTACACGAGGAATTTGTCTTAACTAGTAATGTAAGGGATTATTACTTCCTCCAGTAACTAGTAATGTAAGGGATTATTACTTCCTCCAGTAACTAGTAATGTAATGGATTATTACTTCCTCCAGTAACTAGTAATGTAATGGATTATTACTTCCTCCAGTAACTAGTAATGTAAGGGATTATTACTTCCTGCAGTAACTAGTAATGTAAGGGATTATTACTTCCTCCAGTAACTAGTAATGTAAGGGATTATTACTTCCTCCAGTAACTAGTAATGTAATGGAGTATTACTTCCTCCAGTAACTAGTAATGTAAGGGATTATTACTTCCTCCAGTAACTAGTAATGTAATGGATTATTACTAGAGTCTGGCAAGCTATAGATGGGCAATACATGCAATACGGAAAAAATACAACCTGTTCTATTTTTGCCGGATCCCGTATGCGTCTCACAGATTACATGAGTGTGGGTCTGTTTGCAGCCATATCGCATCTCTTCCGGAGCTGGTGAACATTAGCCCTTACTCTCACTTCGGTATAATGGGGAATTTTTCAGCGTGTAGCAACGCTAGCTTGCGTTGTTGTTGTCACAGGCAGCCTGAGTCAGACTAATTATTGTTCCAATAAAGTGGATTCAGTTCTAAAAAGAGGTGGCTAAACAGGAAGGGGGGGAGGGGATAACGAAAGTAAGAGTAGAGTAAGTAGTGTGACCAGTAACGTAACTAATTACTTTTGATACCAAGTAATAAGTAATGACATTTTATAGTAACTTATTACATTTCCTGAGTAACTTGCCCAATGCTGTTTATGTTACACTGGCCCGTTATCTCAGATAACCTGTGTGTACCAGTCGACAACGCCTCTGGAAATGGGAGGAGTAGCAGAGTCGAGTCTGCATCGAAACAGCCATACAGAGCCCAGATGAAAGCGCCTGGTCAGCTCACAGTGAGGCAAACAGCCCAATACTGGCTGTCTACACCTCATCATCTTCCACAGGCCTGTCAGACTCAGCACCACTGGCAGTGTGTGGCCATTGGCAGATTTCCACCCCACACCTTTTCTCCATGGCCAGGTGTTCCTCACGACGCTCACACAGGTGCTCCTCACTAAGCTCACACTCAATGACAAGTGAGAATAATTGAACAGAAATGTGAGATGGAGTGGGCTGAAGGAGGGCTCTGTTAATTGTTAATATAGAGTGTAAGTGTCTCAGTGCTGATTTAGATCACGCAGAGCGCTGATTGCCACAGGAACATGTTGACAGAAGACAGGAAATGTAACAGAAAATGACTGCTGTTGTTTTATAAAAAGTTTATTTGGATTCAGGACTGGCTTAGTTGGCTTATAATGACTGCTCCTCACCCTGCTCTGCTCCTCACCCTGCTCTGCTCCTCACCCTGCTCTGCTCCTCACCCTGCTCTGCTCCTCACCCTGCTCTGTTCCTCACCCTGCTCTGCTCCTCACCCTGCTCTGCTCCTCACCCTGCTCTGCTCCTCACCCTGCTCTGCTCCTCACCCTGCTCTGTTCCTCACCCTGCTCTGCTCCTCACCCTGCTCTGCTCCTGACCCTGCTCTGTTCTTCACCCTGCTCTGTTCCTCTCCCTGCTCTGTTCCTCACCCTGCTCTGTTCCTCACCCTGCTCTGCTCCTCACCCTGCTCTGCTCCTCACCCTGCTCTGCTCCTCACCCTGCTCTGCTCCTCACCCTGCTCTGCTCCTCATCCTGCTCTGCTCCTCACCCTGCTCTGCTCCTCACCCTGCTCTGTTCCTCACCCTGCTCTGCTCCTCACCCTGCTCTGCTCATCACCCTGCTCTGCTCCTCACCCTGCTCTGCTCCTCACCCTGCTCTGTTCCTCACCCTGCTCTGTTCCTCACCCTGCTCTGCTCCTCACCCTGCTCTGCTCCTCACCCTGCTCTGTTCCTCACCCTGCTCTGGTCCTCGCCCTGCTCTGCTCCTCATCCTGCTCTGCTCCTCGCCCTGCTCTGCTCCTCACCCTGCTCTGCTCCTCACCCTGCTCTGCTCCTCACCCTGCTCTGCTCCTCGCCCTGCTCTGCTCCTCACCCTGCTCTGCTCCTCACCCTGCTCTGCTCCTCACCCTGCTCTGTTCCTCACCCTGCTCTGCTCCTCTCCGAAAATCACAATGTCTCGTAATAGACAAACCTCCCAAAGTGTTGTTGTGTTCCTTTAAATATCTCCACATAGCTGTTTTTCCAGTCCAGTGGCTGCCTGTGATTGGCCAAAAATGGTCAATGATTAACGAGTGGCAGACATAGGCTAATCATTTGGGAAATGAGTGGAGATGTCATTAGTAATCATTCAACTGTATCACAACCAAAATTAGACACAGTATGGACAGAAAGACTCCGAGCCAGTATCTTCTCCTTGTGTCATCCTAACCACTGCTGCTCCGGTAAGGTTTTGCTGCCTATACCGATCTTCTATATTGAAGCCTCCATCAGCACAGAGACTAGATCACTTTCAGCCAGTAATAGCTGCAAGACCCGGGATCAAGTAAATGATCCCATATGTGTTTGGGCTGCTGTGTGGAAGTGTATTTTCTCCCTTATGTTTTTGGAGAAATAGAAAGCAGCAGCCAGGCATTTGAGGACTGTCTGATAAAAACAGGACAAAACAAAACAGTAATTCAGTAAATATCACATTTGTCCCAAACACATTTTCACAGTTATCCTCATACTCAATTTGTGTTTTGTTATTGGTTTCCAGAAAATAATTTATTTTTTCTCGGGTAAGAAGTAGGGCAGCACTGTCCTCTGGTGTCTGACTAGTGCTGGTGAGTGAGGTTTCATTTTTGGTGCGGCCAAAGATCATAGCAGGGGTACATTGGTAGAATGGTACCAACCAAAGTCAATGAGTCAAAATCAAATTTGATGGACATGACATGTATCTTGGAATGGGAAATGTTTTTTTTCCTCTTCTTAGTTATGCATTGCCCATTTTGAAACAAGCATTCAGAAGTGTTTGAGTATTTAGAAAAGTGCTATACGAGTCTAATGTATTATTATTTTCTCGATATCACTTATCTGGCAAATGCTACTGTACTCTTTGAAACTGCTCATTCATAACCATTCATTCATATCACATCTACTCAAATCAGCCCAGCTTTTACCTCGCTGTAAGGGATGTTTAGCTCACAGGCTAGAAGGGGCAAAATACCACCTTTTATTTTCTAGCATTTTCTTTTTCATTTTTCTAACCCCCACGAAACTCCGCCGACTCACTGCCAGGCATTGTTCACAATGAAATCAGGAGGCAGAGAACAGCTGCAACATAGTGTGGAATTTCACCCCCCCCCCCCAATTTACGAATGCAACCATAACCCTCCCTTATAAAAAGAAAAGAAAAGAAAGGTTGTGGTTTAAGTAACGCATAGTCACAACTAAACACCTCTTGTTCTACACTAGATCTTTAATGTAGTCCACTGTGATGAGTTCAGTATGTTCTACAGTAGATCTTTAATGTAGTCCACTGTGATGAGCTCAGTATGTTCTACAGTAGATCTTTAATGTAGTCCACTATGATGAGTTCAGTATGTTCTACAGTAGATCTTTAATGTAGTCCACTGTGATGAGTTCAGTATGTTCTACAGTAGATTTTTAATGTAGTCCACTGTGATGAGTTCAGTATGTTCTACAGTAGATCTTTAATGTAGTCCACTGTGATGAGTTCAGTATGTTCTACAGTAGATCTTTAATGTAGTGCACTGTGATGAGTTCAGTATGTTCTACAGTAGATCTTTAATGTAGTCCACTGTGATGAGCTCAGTATGTTCTGCAGTAGATCTTTAATGTAGTCCACTGTGATGAGTTCAGTATGTTCTACAGTAGATCTTTAATGTAGTCCACTGTGATGAGTTCAGTATGTTTGAGCTGTGTTAACATTAAAAGATAGAAGGGGAAAAAAGAGTGTATACTGAGAGGCGTGTGTCTGTGACGGTGGAGGAGAGAAACAGGGTTGGTGAATGAAGAGGGGGAAAAAGGGCACAATAATAACATGGGACTGATGGGGAATAATATTGGAGCGCATGAAAAAAGTCATCCATGAAATTGCTTGTTGCATCCTTTAAAACATCTTGATTGATGGTGGCAATTTTAAAGCTTGGCAGTTTCCCAGTTATATGGAAGTATGAGAAAGTCCTACTCCAGGTTCTCGTGAAGGAAGGATCCAGCCTAAAAGACTTTAACGTTGTTTAAAAATAGCTATTGGCAATACACCTTGCTTTCCCGGGTCCATTCTCTTGCTGCATTTATCTTCTTCTCAGAGATAATGGGCCAAGCATAGACACAGTGACATCGGGTGGAGGCCTTTCCAGAGCAGATACTGTTCAGTTTAATAGGAGAAAACGTCTCAGATGTCGGAAACATCAGTGGTGAACATCAGGGTTTGGGTCGGTTTTGGTCATTCACGTTGCACCAGCCTTCAACAATCATACAGGAGGAGGTCCATCATAGAAGAGGCAGAGAGACCATGAATGCCATGCAGCCAGAAGACAGGCTGCATTTATTTTAGCCAATGTATTTATCAGATTTTAGAATATACTATATATATATCACTTAACTTACAATTACAAACAATAAAAAAAGAAATAAAGAATTATTATGTATTATGTCTTCAGGGGAGAGCATCAATTGACCCTACATGTCTTCAAAAGGTATTCACTTAAGAGCACATGTGAATTTGTCCATAGATAGTGAGCCTGTTAATTCCTTCATCCGTTGGCTGATAGTTGGTTATTAGAGAGATTATCCAGAGTTTAGCAATTTCAGGTTTGGCTTGAAGTCAGCGCATTCCAATTTATAGGAAAAATATCCCCTCTCCCGCAGTACTCTCGTTTGATCATTTTCCCAACCCCCTCCCCTCCCCCCCAAGGTGTAACAAAGTTTATCTCTTTGGTATGGCAGCCGGCTAGGAGCACCACTTCAAGATGGCCGCCACTGCTGCTTCAATGCCAGTTGAAAAATGTCAGAGAGCCACTCTAACAAATTGCAGCCTAATGGCCTTCATAATGTCACCATAGTTATTTTTCTACGACTGAATTGCCACTTTTATTTTAAAAGTTCTTGCCGTACGACGATAGGGCCCTAAGACACATTCCTCATAATAATACAGTACTTACATATTCTGGCAATAAAAGTGATTTTGATTCTGACTCTGAAGCTGTGCTGTGTTGAACCCTCTTCAGCTTTTTGGCCTCTTTACTCAACAATACCTAACATTCTTTTAAAGCCAACATCTCTATTTTTCTTCTTTGTGGATGTTGTTATGACATACAGTACGTTATCAATAACCTTTAGAACGATGAATTTAATTTGAGTTTTTCAACATTTTATTTTACATTTTTTCCTAACAGTACATGAACAAAACACACGAACAGGCTCGGACCAAGAAAAACAAAAAACATGATCAACATTCAATATTACAACGTGGTGCTTATGTACTTATAAGAGATATTGTGCAAGGGATCCCACGCAAGGGGTGCACGAGCAACCAGCCAGGCCAGTCACCTGTCACCCCTAACCTCATCAAGGTATGCCAGGAACGGGTCCCAGATGGCATAGAATTTTTTAAGTTAGTTGGTCCTCAAGAACTTAATTCTCTCCTCCAGAGGTCATGTCCGTCAACCACAATTGAAAAGAAGATAAAGAGGGGGATTTCCGTTCCTTCAGAATGAGTTTCTTGGCAGTTACAGTTCTCCCCTGCGTCAGAGACTGCTGCACAGCTGTAGGGAAGTTCAGAGAGGACTCAGAACAGCCGAAGATTGCGAGTTCTGCCTCCGGCTGAAGGGTTATTTTGTAGGCCTTAGAGTACCAGTCAAATATTTTGGCCCAGAATCCTGTGCCAAAAAAAGCGTGTTCATTTGGGAGTGCTTCAAAGGTATGAATCTTGGATCGAACATAATCTCTGATTTGCAGGTATCTGACCTGTGCCGTGCCAGGCAATTCAAACTTCCTCTTCAGTAGATCAAAGACATTTCTGTGTTGAGAATGGATGGCATTATTTTGTTTATTGTGTGTGTGTGTGTGTGTGTGTGTGTGTGTGTGTGTGTGTGTGTGTGTGTGTGTGTGTGTGTTTTGCTTGATGTTGGATCTCATCTCTTCCATTACGGTCTGTGCATCGTTGATGTGAGATGTATATCCTGTCTTTATTGAAAACCAATAACAATTCTGTAAGTTGGGGAACCTGTTGTGCCATTTTTGTGCAGAAATCGCGGGAACTTTGAAAAATTGCTGCAAGCCCCCGCAAATATTGTGGAGATTGGTTTAATTTGCATTAATTATTGCAATCGCAAAATCACAATCAGCACTGTTAAAGTGGTGCTTGAGTGAAAATGTGTGTATTGACATGAGATTAGCAATGGATTACAGTTTTCCCGTACATTTCCCCTTAACTTCCCCTTCTATCAGAAGCCGCGAATTGGAAGCATTGTTATCCTTTAATCACATTAACAAGAAAAGATATGATGAGAAAAGAGTCAAAATAACGCAAGTGATTCACTTAAGAACAAAAACAGATCACACCATGAGAAGAGATAACATAACCACAAACATCCTTTGCAAAGGGTGAACACAAATTCACCAAAGTCACTGCTTTTGGATGTTGTAACTGTGAAGCATCTGCATAGCATTGTCCATAGCTTTATACACTTAATCTACTGTCTAAACTCTGGCTTTGATATTGGCAGGCTTTAATCTTCAGCAGATTTTGTATTTATTATGAACCATGGACCATCTGGCTAGACACAATAACATGTTGTCATTATGCTATTGACATAATGTTGTGTCTGGAAATCTAGTTGTGAGAATGAAGGGTCAGTCGTGGCATATGGTCCCTGCCTTAGTGCACGTTCACACCATACGCCAATCTCACGCTGAAGCCACGCACTTTCATTCCGGCGTCCTTGTTAACAGACGAGTCCGTTCACTCCAGCCGCACGCTGAAGCTACGCTAAAGCCACGCTGAACCCATTCAGCGTTTCAGCTTCTGTTCTATTTTACAAGCATGCTAAGGAAAAGAGTGTGACCGGTTTAGCGCGACACTCAGCTTCAGCGTGACTTTAGCGTATGGTTGGCGTATGGTTTGAACAAAGCGTTAGTGCCTTTGGGCATGTCATTGCCTCTGTAGCTGAACTCACTCTTTTTTCCCCTTCAGTTTTTTTACAGCACTCTGCCAAAATCTCTCCAAATGCATACTTTATTATATTTGACCTGATTTAGCCGCAGAGCTGCGCTACACAAATGGCACTGATGTACAGTAGTGAGCGGTGGTCTAGCTCTGCTCAGGAGGGTGGAGTGAGTCCTGACACTGATGTAGTGAGCAGGGGTCTAGCTCTGCTCAGGAGGGTGGAGTGAGTCCTGACACTGATGTAGTGAGCAGGGGTCTAGCTCTGCTCAGGGGGGTGGAGTGAGTCCTGGCACTGATGTAGTGAGCAGGGGTCTAGCTCTGCTCAGGAGGGTGGAGTGAGTCCTGGCACTGATGTAGTGAGCGGGGGTCTAGCTCTGCTCAGGAGTGAGTCCTGGCACTGATGTAGTGAGCAGGGGTCTAGCTCTGCTCAGGAGGGTGGAGTGAGTCCTGGCACTGATGTGGTGAGCGGGGGTCTAGCTCTGCTCAGGGGGGTGGAGTGAGTCCTGGCACTGATGTGGTGAGCGGGGGTCTAGCTCTGCTCAGGAGGGTGGAGTGAGTCCTGACACTGATGTAGTGAGCGGGGGTCTAGCTCTGCTCAGGGGGGTGGAGTGAGTCCTGGCACTGGTGTAGTGAGCAGGGGTCTAGCTCTGCTCAGGGGGGTGGAGTGAGTCCTGGCACTGGTGTAGTGAGCAGGGGTCTAGCTCTGCTCAGGAGGGTTGAGTGAGTCCTGACACTGATATATTGAGCGGGGGTCTAGCTCTGCTCAGGAGGGTTGAGTGAGTCCTGACACTGATGTAGTGAGCGGGGGTCTAGCTCTGCTCAGAGGGGTGGAGTGAGTCCTGGTGGAGAGGACAAGCTGAAGGTCGACTGGCCCCCGCTGCCTGCCGCTGCGTGCCGCGTGCCAGCTGTCACAGTGGACAGACAGGAGAATCACCTGAAACTCAAATTGATTCCTTTGAGTGAGAGAGAACGAAGTCCCAGCTATCTGTTGACCTCTCTTGATGGAATTCTTCACATGAGGGGCAGAGATAGGTCTTGTAAGCAGACAGCAAATGTCATTTCAGAAAGAGACAGATTGGTGCAAAAAGACGCAGCCGTTATGTGCTCTCGCATCAGCAATGAGCGGCTCTTTTTTCCCCTAATCACTAAAACTTACATCCACTTGTGTAAAAAAGAAAAGAAAGAAAGACAACTCTCATGAGTCTTTTCCACATCACATGACAAATAGAGAATGGTATTGTTGCATTATACATGAAGCATAAACCAGTCAAGTCACGTCATCTTGAGTCCAAGTCCTCGAGCCTCGATCCCCTGCCTTCAAGTCAGAGTCCAACGAGTCTATAAGTCACTAAAGAAGAGTTCCAGTCCAGTCCCGATGACCTGAGTCCGACTCCAGAGTTAGCCTGATGAGCGTGAATCCGTGCGTGAATGTAGGCCCTTGTGCACAATTTAATAATGTCACAGTATTAATATAGCTATCAATATTGTATGGCAAATAATTAGGGCCTATTAAAAAAACCCAGGAGAGATTAATGATCAATTATCAAATCGTAGTCCTCGTCTCCAACTTCTGAGTCCTAATGCATGAATGAAGTCCTGAAAATGAGTCCAGGACTCTGACTTTCGACTTCGACTACTACTACCCTTTAATAGTGACATAGCCTCATGCTGGATAAACTAGTGTCCTCGTCCTCATGCTGGTTTTCCCTTAGCGTTCTCCTGCATGGACGTGCTGCTGTGGCTGGCTTGATGAAGTATGCACTGTATTAACTTGAGGCAGTGGCTACTTGATAGAGTCTCCTGGCGGGAAACAATCTCAAGCTAACTTCACAGATAATGAGGCACTTTAGCTGGCGGAGTGGATTTAGAAACACTCTGGAAACCCTCCGAGGAGGAGATGAAGTGAAGAGGGAGGACACCTTGCTTTCATAGCAGAGTTCACTTAAGGCCCAATTATATGCTCCGTTTTCGGACGAAAATAAATGCGCCCGTTTCAAACGGTGTAATCGTCGTTGCCCACATACTTTCACGTGTCTTTCACGTTGATATCATGTTAAGCAATACATCCACTAGTGGGCAGTAGAGAGTCAAATGTGTGAGTGTGTTTGTGGTACTAGTCTGTTCAATCTGTATCCGTAAGCTTTCAGAAAACGTGCAGAGTAGGGACAGAAAGCTCTGTCCGCATGTGCATCTGTATTTAATGTTGAGCATCATTGGGCCTTTAGACGCAGCTCGGCATACATGCATTTGCCAGATCCTCTTCCACAGGTACAGCAGCCTCCATCTCTGTGCTCCTGGCTGGGAAGTGTGGTTTTCCAAGAGACAGTATATAGTCGACCATTTCACTGCATGGAATTCTGTTGCCAGGGAACAGTCTGAACCCTAGTTTATTTCCTGTCCGCTAGTGCAGTGTTTCCTCCAGGATTTGTTTCAGCAGCGGTGGCCGAGGGCCGGTGGCGGAGGTTAAGCGCGTGTCGCACAACGCCGCCGGGCTGGAGAACTGCACGGATATATATACTGTAATGTAATGTTTGTTTGTAGCATCTGTAACTTCATGCTGCTTTCCTTGGTCAGGGTCCCCCAAAAATATGTTCTCTTATTTTGAAGCAGCGGTGGGCCGCCGCTACTAAGTGCATATAGAGGAAACCCTGAGCCAATGTATTAGCAAAGACAGGTAATAAGTTAGGGTACATTTATAATGTTGATGTTGTCAAGTTGAAACGGACGATAGGACCATATGACACAGTTAACTGTGTCATATGGTCACCTGACTTCTTACTAAGCGTTAACTATCATATGGTCACCTGACTTCTTACTAAACGTTAACCATCATATGGTCACCTGACTTCTTACTAAGCGTTAACTATCATATGGTCACCTGACTTCTTACTAAGCGTTAACTATCATATGGTCACCTGACTTCTTACTAAGCGTTAACTATCATATGGTCACCTGACTTCTTACTAAGCGTTAACTATCATATGGTCACCTGACTTCTTACTAAGCGTTAACTATCATATGGTCACCTGACTTCTTACTAAGAGTTAACTGTCATATGGTCACCTGACTTCTTACTAAGAGTTAACTGTCATATGGTCACCTGACTTCTTACTAAGAGTTAACTGTCATATGGTCACCTGATATGGACGTCTAGGGAAAGTGCGCTGTGCCCAGCGTCTATTTTCACAGCGCTCCAGCGTTTTTGTGCGCCGGCTCCCAGCTGAAAATATTTCAACTTTCCAGAAAGACACTGGTGTCGGGTGCTCCTTTTCTGGCAACTAATCATATGGAGAAACTATCGCAACAGAGATAGAAAGGCTCAATTGTGGGAGCAGATTGGCTAGAGACACTTAGTATTTCTGGTGAGTGTTGAGCTAAATCACTGTATGTGTGTTGTTAGCTGTCAGCTATCAACCTAGCTACCGCACTAAGCTAACGTTACTTTCAGACTGCTTCCTTGCATATTTTGCGCTGATCAGCGCTCCAGTGTACTTCCAGCATTTAACGGTCAGAAAAAGACACTAGATGGACACACGGCCTTAGTCAGATCATACTTTTTCACCATTTTCTGACATTTTATAGACCAAACAACTAATCGATGAATCGAGAAAATAATCCACAGATGAATCGATAATGAAAATAATTGTTAGTTGCAGCCCTACCCCTCTTCCTCGTATACACACACACACACACACACACACACACACACACACACACACACACACACACACACACTTGACGGGATGACGGAGGTACTCCCCCACCTTCCAGCAGGCCCCTCTCAGACATGCACTGGAGGGAGGCGTGTTGTTGGAGCAGTGAGCTATGAAATGTGACGGGCGCACACACACACACACACACACACACACACACACACACACACACACACACACACATGCACACACACACACACACACACACACACACAGTGCTGGCAACATGGATGAGTCGTAAACAAGCAGAACATTAAGGCATCTCTACACAGTGCTGTTGGTTTGTGCTGAGATGGGAGAAGAAGAGGCTGACACCACCTCCCACTTGGTTTGACGTTAGCTTGATCTGCGATGGGGGAATAAGGTCGCTCCAACAAGCTCTTACAAACTTGTGGATCTGTTTCAGCCAGCGGCTTTCTGTTTGCACTTCCGTGTTTTTTTTAGTTTTTTTTACCCTCCGGCAGATTGTGAACAAGATATCATATCCTTTTCACAAACATGCCAAGAAAAATATGAAAATAATCTTTTATTATTTGTTTCGTTATTTATTTAACAGTGACACTGTTATTAAGAGTTAGAATAGAATAGAATAGAATATAATAGAATTCTTTACTTGGCCAAGGTGTTTGTAAGCTGTATAAGTTCTGAGATTTATCTGAATTTCATAACCTGGGTGGTTATTATCAATTCTCTTGAATGATCTTGATTTAGATTCCTAAAACATTACTCTTTGCACAGAAGTACTTTTGTTGACATGATTGGTTAAAGTAAACACCATAAAAAAGTTAATTTTACTCACTTGGACTCATCATTTCAGAAAGACAGTTGTATGAGTATAGTAAAACAAGCCTATCGTCATATAATGAGTAGGGCTGTGAATATTCACTGGCCTCACGATTCGATTCGATTACAATTCATCTGTCAACGATTCGACTCAATTCCACGATGCATCACGATGCATCTCGATACAGCTCAAGTATCGCATCCTCAATTTTCTGTTATTACTACATATGGCTACTTTTTCATCAATTAATACAAGCAGTCAGATAAATATCAACTCCCTTTTTTACTTAGAAAGTGCTTTAAAATCTGAATGTCAACATACATTTAAACATAAACAATTGAACAATTCATCTGTCAATGATTCCATTCAATTTGATTCAGCGATGCATGGATTAAACGATACATTTTGACACCCCTAATAATGAGCGCATGTGAGAGAAATCCTCACACGCTGAGTTTAGCTGCAGCTCCTCCGCCCTCCAGCTGCAGGGATGGGAAGCGTGAAAAAGGGGAAGATTAGAGGAGAATGGAGGATCAACTTCTTCACTTAATTAAACTCTATTGCAGCTTGATGAGCAATTAATCAAGGCAGCGTGCAGCGCGTCAGGCAGCGCCCAGTTCTTGGGGTGCAGCATACAGTAGACCCCCAGGGGGCGGCCTGCAGGGAGTGAGCAGCCCTAAAATTGTACAGGGTGTAATGGGCTGGTTTATGTAAGCAGCGATCAATCACTCTGCCACATAAGCCTGCACCCCATTACTCTCCCTGCCCAACTCACTGAGAAACGACGTGTCTGAGTAGATCACATTTCAGGAGGAAGGGGAAAAAAATCAAAATGTAATGGATTATTATTTAGATTTTAGGAGAATAATATTGTTGTTTAAAAAAGCAATGGCAGCCCTATCTAAGCAGGCCGATGCAATAACAGGCAAAGTTAATCACGTTATTGTGTGAGAAACACAGCCTATTCACCTTATGTAGCCCCGCCCACTTGACCCATTGTATCACGACTTCCTGTTCAAAAAGCCAGCTGTTTTACCTGCTCAGACTAGTCTGACTCACCTGGTCAAACCTAATTTGACTCATATTATTAGTCAGACTAGGTTTATGAGTCACAGGAAGTGTAAATACAATCAGAACTTCCAATTGTATTTCTACTTCCTGTTAGTCTCGAAAGCCAGACTCTTCTCTCTCTCTCTCTCTCTCTCTCTTCTGGTCTCTTCTGCATAAGGTGAGTAAGCACATCAAACTTTAAACAATTTAACATCTCAGACTCAACTTTCAGCGGTGATCTTTCATCAGACTCCCTAAGCTAATGTATTGTTCCTATCCTTTGTCTATTACCCCTTCATCCACCTCTTCAGCTCTTTTAAGACTGTAAAGTAGGCGTTTTTTTTGCAATGGAAATTGAGTTGGCAATTTGTGACTAAATGCAGAGAATTTATTAACGAGACCACGGGGAACATTAAAAGTCAATTGAAGGAGGCTATTAAAAGCGGCATTTTAATTGGCCTGGTCTCTCCCACTAAACCTGTTTTTTCCCCCTCTCTATCTTTTCCAAGAGCAATTGTGCCATGAAGTTGTGAGTGAGTGTGTTGCAGTGTCTGATAGTACTTTACAGAATGTTTCTGTTTAGATGCTATTCTCATGTTAAACAAATGCTATATTAAAGGTAAAGTCCCTTTAATGTTCACATTTTGAAGCCTCAGGTTTGGCATTTTGGCTGCGGCCATCTTGTTTTTCTGTTTTGTTTTTGTTTTTGTTTTTTAGCCAAGTGACGTATTTGTGACGTATTTGTAGCTATCATTTCATGACTTTTTTATGGTCTGAACGGGTGAGTTACTGTCTATAACAATTCAGCCACTAATACAGTTGTCATGAAAGGTTAAATTAGAGCCACACAGACCAAAACAGTTTTTTGAACCAGGCTGTTAACATGTTTATTGATGTAAAATCGGGGATTTTAACATGTGGGCGAATGGGGATTGACTCCCTTTTGCAGCCAGCTTCAAGTGGCCATTCAAGGAACTGCAGTTTTTGGTACTTTGCATTGGCCTCAATGTGACCAAGCGAGACTGCCCCCTCGAGAATAAACAGATGGTGCAGCTTTCAATAACAGAAAGGTTGTCGGTCATTAACTAAGAAGTGACTTTGAGCTGTTTCACTGTACTGCACATGGCTCTGCTGTGAGGACTGTTTCACTGTACTGCACATGGCTCTGCTGTGAGGACTGTACTGCACATGGCTCTGTTGTGAGGGCTGTACTACACATGGCTCTGCTGTGAGGACTGTACTGCACATGGCTCTGTTGTGAGGGCTGGTGGCAGACGCCCATGGCACCCACTGCCTCTGGGGGGATTACCACTTACTCACACAGGGCTTACCATCACACCACTGCCTCCAGATCATCCTCTCATTCTTTCAACTCTCCAGGACTGAAGACCCGACATATGTTGCAGTCACTGTAGCCGCGACGCTAGCTTGAAATCTGCTTTTCTGTGTGTGCGTGTGTGTGTGTGTGTGTCTGTGTGTGTGTCTGTGTCTGTGTCTGTGTCTGTGTGTCTGTGTCTGTGTGTGTGTGTGTGTGTGTGTGTGTGTGTGTGTGTGTGTGTGTGTGTGTGTGTGTTTTCGGCTGATTGGTATTTATGCCTGCGAGGAGTCAGTAAATCATGCTAGTACTGTAGCTTTAATTGTATCAGATGATATAATCTGTGTTGAAATTACAAAGCGTACGATTGTCCTAGATTTGGTAACATGGTGAAGACACATAACAAATGTTTTTAATTGCGCTTTAGCTTCTGGCTCTGGAGACACTTCCTGCTCATTCTGCACGAGAAGGGACAGGAGGGACAGGAGGGACAGGAGGGACAGAAGGGACAGGAGGTACAGAAGGGACAGGAGGGACAGAAGGGACAGAAGGGACAGGAGGGACAGAAGGGACAGGAGGGACAGGAGGGACAGGAGGGACAGAAGGGACAGGAGGGACAGAAGGGACAGGAGGGACAGAAGGGACAGGAGGGACAGAAGGGACAGGAGGGACAGAAGGGACAGGAGGGACAGAAGGGACAGGAGGGACAGAAGGGACAGGAGGGACAGAAGGGACAGGAGGGACAGGAGGGACAGAAGGGACAGAAGGGACAGGAGGGACAGGAGGGACAGAAGGGACAGGAGGGACAGGAGGGACAGAAGGGACAGGAGGGACAGAAGGGACAGGAGGAGTGTGTGTGCATGGGAGCAAGTGGGTGTGGTGGGGGGCTCGAAAAAGAGACATATTGGTGTATAATAATAATAATACACATAGCGCTTTTCTAGGTACTCAAAGACGCTTTATTATAGACGCAATTTGGTTTTGTGAATTCTTGTTCTGTTGCTATATTTACTGTCTATGACATGTGTTGGTGTCTTTATGGCGTCTTACTGTCTTCACTGTAAATCTGATTGATTTTGTAGGTTTCTTTTACATCTTGCCACAAGGACTACAGCTGAAAATTAGCCGGCTGGCTAACGCTGGCACATTTACAGAAATGTTGATTGTGTGCTGTCCTTAAATAAATGTAAATATTTTACATGAAACAAATAAACATACAGTATAACATAAACGTACACAGATACAGAACAAATACAAATGTAGGGGATGAAGGAGGATGGTGTAGGTGGAAGGTGGGAGGAAACCGGAGCACCCGAAGGAAAACCCACTCGAACACAGGGAGAACATGCAAACTCCACACAGAAAGGACCTGGGACGGACCCGGGTTCAAACCCGGGACCTTCTTGCTGTGAGGCAACAGTGCTAACCACTGAGTTACCGTGCCGCCATTGGGGAAGGCTCTGTCCCTCAAGGTGCGCTATGAGAGAGACGTAGAGAGATGGGGATGTCTTTGGCTGTGCTGACTATGGCTGGGTATTGGTTCAAATTTCAAGAATCGATTCGATTTCCGATTCACAAGGTTCCGAATCGATTAATTTCAATATCGATTTGGTTAGTGATACTAAAACGTGTTTTTTGAGCTGTACCCTGAATTACATGACTGTCCAGTTATGTAACACAGGGGTTCCCAACCTTTTTTGCGCCAAGGACCGGTCGATACATGGGGAAAAAACAGTTGCGGACCGGTTGTCAATTTTAATGGTTTTAGTTACACATATATTTACTCACCAGGTGATGACAAAGGGTAAATAACAGCCTTTTCATCTGTCAATAAAGACACTTTCACAATTATGCACAGTGATTTGATTTCAGCCTATATCATTTCTAAAAGTAGATATTAATGATCAAACATTTCCATTTATGTAACCTACAGTATTTATGTTTTTGTTTCAACTACAGTGCTGACTGTAGTTGGTGCATATGAGAGACACGTAGAGAGATGGAGACGTCTTTGGCTGTGCTGACTGGATAAGAGACATAGTTGGTGCATATGAGAGACACGTAGAGAGATGGAGACGTCTTTGGCTGTGCTGACTGGATAAGAGACATAGTTGGTGCATATGAGAGACACATAGAGAGATGGAGACGTCTTTGGCTGTGCTGACTGGATAAGAGACATACTGTAGTTGGTGCATATGAGAGACACGTAGAGAGATGGAGACGTCTTTGGCTGTGCTGACTGGATAAGAGACATACTGTAGTTGGTGCATATGAGAGACACGTAGAGAGATGGAGACGTCTTTGGCTGTGCTGACTGGATTAAGAGACATACTGTAGTTGGTGCATATGAGAGACACATAGAGAGATGGAGACGTCTTTGGCTGTGCTGACTGGATAAGAGACATACTGTAGTTGGTGCATATGAGAGACACGTAGAGAGATGGAGACGTCTTTGGCTGTGCTGACTGGATAAGAGACATACTGTAGTTGGTGCATATGAGAGACACGTAGAGAGATGGAGACGTCTTTGGCTGTGCTGACTGGATAAGAGACATACTGTAGTTGGTGCATATGAGAGACACGTAGAGAGATGGAGACGTCTTTGGCTGTGCTGACTGGATTAAGAGACATACTGTAGTTGGTGCATATGAGAGACACGTAGAGAGATGGAGACGTCTTTGGCTGTGCTGACTGGATAAGAGACATACTGTAGTTGGTGCATATGAGAGACACGTAGAGAGATGGAGACGTCTTTGGCTGTGCTGACTGGATAATGACATGCAGAGTGCTGCACTGCTAGCTTCAGCCTCCAACCAGCTGCTCGTTTCACTGCGGCTCATAAGAAGAGAGAGATTGCAGCAACAGATGCACTCATCTTAGCTGGATTACGCAGGAGTATTCGGGGACTTCGATCATGTCCTGTAAAAGGAGCTTATTAGAGGAGATACCCATCGCGTGTGGATCTGAGAAGGCCGAGGCGAAGCTGGGTTCAAGCCTCCTTTGAGACGTTCTCTTATATCGCCGTGCTTATACTGTTTTGATGCTCTCTCTGTAACGATAGCCGTGTTGCCTATATATGATTTAATGATTCAGTGTGTCCCACGATCTGCTCAGATACAAAGATCTCCTCTCAGCGAGCTGTGGAGCTACAGACTGTACGCCGGTCAAAGTGATGACAGGACACGTTTTTATGTTGGAAATGGGCTCCAGGCCAAGTAGCAATGCCCAGATGGTGCCTTTCATTATCCAGACGCGCTGGTTAAAAAAGAAACATGAAGCTATCAGAAGTGTTTTCCACTTAATGGGGAGAAAATGTTGCCTATAACAGAGTTTACACACAGTGCAGTAGTACAAGGTGTTCCTTCATCTCCACAAGGTGTTTCTTCATCTCCAGAAGGACTACGGTCAAAATAGACATGCAGGAAAAGTACAAAGGTGTTCGAGTAGAGATCTTCATCAGAGGACTACAGCAGGACATGTCAAATTGTGATCAGCATCTTGGGGGAGGTAGGTTAGCTCTGGTATATAGAGAACAACAAACCCATACATTTCTAAACAGAATTTGCATTATTCAAAAACATTCAGCATTACAGATCGGAGATGTTAAAAATTGCCATAATGTCTTAACATTCAGTTGCAACACAACTCGTCACTGCCCTCTACCCGCTGACTGGATTAGCAAATCATTTCTAATGCCAGTTCTGTTTGTTTTTTTAAATTAGATGGAAGTCAATATGAGCAAGCTGAGCAAACAGTGTGAATCTAAACTATAGGTTTGCTCTGCTTAGGCTACAGTACAATCATGTATGTGTGTGTGTAACATTTTAATAATGATACATCAAGGGAATTGTGTTGTGTGTGTGTGTGTGTGTGTGTGTGTGTGTGTGTGTGTGTGTGTGTGTGTGTGTGTGTGTGTGTGTGTGTGTACTTAGCACCTTACTTAGAACTGACAGTAGTAAATGGGTGGCACGGTGGTGGGTTTGAATCTCCACCCCGGTCCTTTCTGTGTGGAGTTTGCATGTTCTACCCGTGTTTGCGTGGGTTTCCTCCGGGTGCTCCGGTTTCCTGCCACAGTCTAAACTAAAGACATGCTGTGTTTGTGTCATATCATAATGTATATAATCTAGTAAAATGTGTAGTAGTATATGATGTATGTAACAGTAGCATATTTTGTGTAGATATATGATGACTGTGATGATGCTATTTAAAGCCCTTTGAGACATGCTTGTGATAAGGCGCTATAAACATAACTGAACTCAAACTTGGAAAGGGGAAAATGTAATTGCAGTGAGTCGGCACTTAAAAACATGTAATTGCAGTGAGTCGGCCCTTAAAAACATGTAATTGCAGTGAGTCGGCACTTAAAAACATGTAATTGCAGTGAGTCGGCCCTTAAAAACATGTAATTGCAGTGAGTCGGCACTTAAAAACATGTAATTGCAGTGAGTCGGCACTTAAAAACATGTAATTGCAGTGAGTCGGCACTTAAAAACATGTAATTGCAGGGAGTCGGCACTTAAAAACATGTAATTGCAGTGAGTCGGCACTTAAAAACATGTAATTGCAGTGAGTCGGCACTTAAAAACATGTAATTGCAGGGAGTCGGCACTTAAAAACATGTAATTGCAGGGAGTCGGCCCTTAAAAACATGTAATTGCAGTGAGTCGGCACTTAAAAACATGTAATTGCAGTGAGTCGGCACTTAAAAACATGTAATTGCAGGGAGTCGGCACTTAAAAACATGTAATTGCAGTGAGTCAGCAGTATTGAAAACACAAATGTCTTTTGTCTCTAAAGCCATTGTTTTCTGTGCTCTTCTCTTTTCAGGAAAAGGGAAACATCGCAGTTGTATTTAATGTGGGAACAGACGACATTAACATTGAGGAGACATCAAAGTTTGTAAATGACGGAAAGTACCATATAGTCAAGTTTACGAGGAGTGGGGGTAATGCCACTCTGCAGGTGGATGACCTGCCAGTCATTGAGCGCTACCCCACAGGTGAGTGAGCCCCTCTCTGAAATGCTGACATGACCCAGAGACTAACTACACTGTAGCAACCACGTGTTTATTACAATCGGTTTTAGGAAGATGATGTTGATCATGTTAACTTGGCATGTGCTTTGATGATGCTGTTTTTTTTTACAGTGACAGATGCAGAATGATACCAGTGTTATTGAGTTTCTTCCTCATCTCTATCTCTTTACATGAATCAATGCTGTTTACCATTCTAGCCTTTTTAAAAGTCTATTGAAATATCAGGTTGTACTTTGCTGCTGCCAGTCTAAAATCCACATGTCAAAGTGTACGCCCACTTCATTTCTGCATTATATTCCCTATACAAAATCCACCTACAGTGGATGTTTCACAGTATGTCAAATCAATAAGAGTATTGACATCATAATGACCACCTCATCAATTTTACTCCGGCAAGTAGGCTAGCTACGTCAATAGACTGACAAACCTACAGAAACCCAGTCAAATGAACTCGAATAGCCACAGTTAAATTAATTTGTCTATTGGGAATGAATTACTAGATGAGAGACTACATTATTGCACCAGGTTTGACCATGACATTGCATCTTCATATTAATTGCTCTCACAGCATACACGGAATAAGTACATACATAATTACATTTTTATTTGTGTTTGCACTTTTCCAAAGCAGCGTTCACACAGGGCCACTTTACACCAATAGCTACATAATCACAAGGCAGACGAGTCAAGATAAATGGACTATGATGGCAAGCCTAATAGAAAGTTATCTGTGATCTGTATAGTTAAGTAAGTGCTTTATGAGTTGTTCTTATAATTAATTCAATCAGCTAAATTAGCTGACAGTTAATTATGGTCACAATCTATTCCGGCTCTTGAGCAGAGTGGCAGCAACAGTGTAGGGATGATAGCTTGCGTGAATGAGAATGTGTCTGGAAAGTGTAGCTCTGAGGTAAGTCAGTTCAATATTTTCTGATGAGACCCCATTGATGGGGTCAGATGTGAAGTGTTCTCCGATCGGAGATTGGGGAAAAACTCAACAACACTGGTACTCTATGCTCCTTTAAAATGTCAAAGTGTTAATAGTACAGTATGATGGCTGCCAACTAGGAAAGTATTTAAAGCTTGGGTTGTTGAATCTGTTACCTTTCCAACTGCTTAAACGCTTTGACAAAAGCTATGGAGGACTGAAGGGACATTAATTCTACAATGAAATGATCTGACTGTTTTATAATAGTCTGGTAATGTTCACATCGTACTTCACACTGTGAAGGAGCTGGTACTCCAGGAGAGTTAGACTATATTACTGCAGTCGACACATCACCCTCCCTGATGACTCACTTAGGGCCCAGGAGGGCACTCTGGGAACGTCCGTTTCCACCCGAATGTTCTGAGTGTTCTGCTCACTGTCTAAAGCTGCCTTCACGTGAGAAGCGATCTTCTCTTCTCTCACCGCGAGGTCGAGTGGAGAGAGGTCAGCGCCAAGGAGGTCAAAGTTGAAACAATTTGAACCTTGAGCGCAGCAGCGCATGGTGGTCTATTTGAGCGGTGCGCGACGACAAGGGTAGTGCTGCTGGGAGGCAGCACTCTCTCCATAGAAAACAACGGCACGCACAGCAGGCGCAGAGCTATTTTACCGCGGATAAATGGCCGATAGAACTCAGACTTATCAGACTCGGCTAAGGAGCCTCATAGAACTGGGTAGCAAGACAAACAGAAGCAAGGTTGGGGAGGAATACATGTCTATTAAAATACTGTACTGTATTTAACACAAAGGAAAACAGCCCAGGCCTATTTCAAGTAAGAACAGCTGATTTTATTTTATACTGGCTGTTAACACAAGCAGGAAGAAAATCTGGTAAATTATCTCTTGATTGATACCATTTACCCTTCTATTTGGAAATAACAAGTTCATGTTGAAATCACTCATCCCTTAAATTGAAAATAAGATGTCTTAGTCTACGTTTTTCCACTGCCAGCAGATAAATGAATAGATGTCATAACCTGAATGTCATGAATGTTTCTTAGCCAGAAATTGGCTTTATCGCTCAAAGCCTCACTGAGAAAAATACATAAATAAATAAATAATGATTTAAAATGTTTAATGAAAGCTGGGGTTTCACAGATTATTTGCTGCTAGACAAGTCATCGTAATAGATAATAACATCTGATTGTTAAGTGCACGTTCTAAAAAAAAATGTGTTAGTAACAATGCCAACTCTGACTACCTTATTGACTAATTAACCGCCTAGTAACACAATGTCAACTCTGACTCCCTTATTGACTAATTAACTGTAATCCCAATTACCGTACTGCACAGTTTCTCCCCGCACCTCCTCCTTTCCCCGCACCTCCAGCACACGAACCCATTATTCTGTCTGTCTCGCCTGTAGTTTGACTCGTCTCTCTCTCTCGAGTGATAGCAGCCCCTCAGCCTCACAGGCCAATCACAGATCAACAGTGATCATGATACGAGTAGACGGCTCAGAAGAAAGTGATGGTGGACAGTGAGAGAGACACAGGAGATGAGACGGGAGGGAAGGAGCCATCATTGTCAAAAGCAAAGGGAATAATTGCTTCACCAGAGCCTATGTATCGCCGCCCTCGTAATCTCATTAAAAAGTCTCATGCTGCATACTTATGGGCCATTAGAAGTCCTTAACATTTTTATTCAATCTCGAATGCAGGACACAGACTAGGAACTAGCCGTCACCGGTTCTCTCTCTCTCTCTTTGATTCTATTATCTGCTGTGTAACACAAAAGACTGGACAGCTTAAAAAAGAGAGAGAGAAAAAAACGTCCCTTCTCCTGAATCTTGGCCATGGAAGTAATACCATCACAATGGTGCTGTCAGGCCCGTAGGCTACAGTGTGCTACAGTGTGCTACGCTACCGGAGCAGCCAATGAGCGCGCGCCGCACACAAAGATCATGGAGAAAGTCGCTGGCCTTATTCCTCCACTGTTATCAGAGCGTGATGCACTTACACAGCTCTCTCTCTCTCTCTCTCTCTCTCTCTCTCTCTCTCTCTCTCTCTCCCCACTCCCCATAGCTCTCTGTTCCCTCTCTTTCTGTCCTTTTTTTTTTTACCTCGATCTGTCCACCCCTGCCCCCCCTCTGATTGGTGGGATAGTGGGGGGAGGTACTGTCGGCTTATTTTGTCCAGGCTCTATATTCTATCTGCTCTGGTTTCCACGTTATCCCGTCCATGAGCCCGTTGAGTCTGTTGTGCAGCAGGCAATCAACCATCGGTGAGCATGCTTCCAAAATAACAAATGGTGCAGTGTCGTCCGCTGCCAAACTACATACAAAAAAAAAACAATGAATTGAATGGTAAAAAAATAACAGTGAGATTTGTCTCGGTCCTTCCTTCATAATTCTGAACAGAGGGTAGCATTTGCATATGAGTTCATCTCATGTGGAGAATGTCCCGGGGCTTGTAATGAGATAAGCCCCCCCCCCACCGCCCCCCACCCACCTTATCTGACCACTTTATTCACACAAAAAAGACAGACAACAAGAGAGTGAGGGCAAAGCGGGTCGGTGGGGAACGGCTCAACTGAAGCGCCGCTGTCTGCTGGAGCAGATAAGCCCCGGGCCATCCTGCAGAACCCAATCAGCCGGGCTCACACGGCCAGGATGAATGGGGCTGTGCTGCTGCAGGGAGGCCCAGGCAGAGGCAGGATGAATGGGGCTGTGCTGCTCCGGGGGGGCCCAGGGGAGAGCATTGTTTCACACTGCACTGCACTGGTGTATCATTGATCCCACAGAGGGATCAATGATACACCATCACACCTTGATTATATCCACTCTTAATTAACCTGGGTGTGAGGGGGGACTGAGCTGGGCGTGAGGGGGGGACTGAGCTGGGCGTGAGGGGGGGACTGAGCTGGGCGTGAGGGGGGGGCTGAGCTGGGTGTGATGGGGGACTGAGCTGGGTGTGAGGGGGGACTGAGCTGGGTGTGAGGGGGGGACTGAGCTGGGCATGAGGAGGGACTGAGCTGGGCATGAGGGGGGACTGAGCTGGGTGTGAGGGGGGGACTGAGCTGGGCGTGAGGGGGGACTGAGCGTGCCATAGCATGCACAGCTCAATAGATAAAGTGCTGCTCATAACACAAAAGTAGAGGATTTTATTTATTTATTTATTTATTTTATTTATTTTTGATCAAGTGTTTTCATCCATGAAATATATAGAACACCAACCGTAGAAAAACTGACTTGGAGGGAAGCTTTAAGGGAATTATTGTATGCACTGTTTAGGCGTTGCAGAGCCCAAGCAGCCTTGTATACAGTAAGGGAGATTCAATGTGCGCTCATACACCAAACAGTACGGTACGGAATTATTTAGTCACGTTTTCCATTCTCTTCTCACTACAACAGTGGACTTTTTAAGGTCACTCACTCCGATCATGCGTAGTGTACCCTCGACACCCCCCCCACACACACACACACACACACATTACCACTCCCCCCCCACACACACACACCTTACCACTCCCCACACACACACACACCTTACCACTCCCCCCCCCCCCCCCCCCACACACACACACACACCTTACCACTCCCCCCAAGCACCTACATGTATAAAGTGGTAATGCCCTTGATTTAGCAAATGACTTTACATGTAGACTAATTTGAAAAATGATTACAAGATCAAGTTGAAGATGAAATGAACGTACATGTTGAGGAGTGAGGCTTGGAGCTGGCTTTGTTTGTCTGGGTTCTGCACCTTATAAAGCATGAAGGTGCCCCTGACCATTTAGACAAAAATTAATGAATAGCCATGCAGGCTCTGGTGTGACCTTCATGAACATGTGAAGCACAGATGCTCTTCAGCCTGATAGTTTGATTGCCTGAAGCGATTCACTTCAGATGAGTGGACATTCTCTCAAAAATGTTTGCTTACTTTGTGCTTACTCACTTTGTTTAACTACATTCAACTCTCAGTAGCTGTTTCAGCAGTTAAATACTTTGGGTCATGCAGTTTAGTTAATTACAAACTACATATTCATAGTATTCTTGTGACACATTTTTTCTGCTATACAATATGGCACAATGCCACAGCTCATTGTCCATATTTGTCATTTAATGAGAATCACCAGCTATTTGATTAAAGTAATATGTGGTTTGTGACCAAGGTGTCTGCGAGCGAATAGTATGAATTTCCCTAGAACTTTAGCATTTTCCTGATTCCACCTCAACAAGTGCTCCCTATCCTAAGGTGACCACCTGTCCCCGGCTGGAGCTGTCCCCGAAAATGTCCCCGATGTTCTACTGGCGTCTGCGTCCGATATGACTCAGCTCTAGCGGGCTCATTCTTAAATCTAGAGTGAAGATACTTATAGGCTATGAAACTATGAAACCTTGTCGGGAAGGAAGGGGGCTAAATAATGAATTTTGAAAAACCGGCATGGTCAATTTCAAAGGGGACCCTTGACATCTCACCTCAAGATATCTGAATGAGAATGGATTCTATGAGTACCTATGAGTCTACCCTTCAGTGCATACAATCATTCCCTTAAAGCTTCCCTCCAGTCAGTTTTTCTACCTGTGTAACGGTTGGTGTTCTATATATTTCAACAGTGAATGAAGTGTGTGTGTGGGGGGGGGGCAGCAGGGGCCTCTTCATGAAGCAGACACTGTTTATTACAGTGCAACAGACATGGGCAAAATAAATGAAACCGGAATCAAACCCCCTTTATTATTTCATAGGTAATAACATTGGATATTTTAATGAGATATTGATTGCCGGACTGGAAATGTCCCCGATTTTCATTTGAGAAATCTGGTCACCTTACCCTATCCTCTCCTTAAAACACATCCTGGGGCTGCCCCAGTGAGGACTGGGCTGTCCTATAGTCCCTAAATCAAACACACCTACTCACTCAGTGTTCAGGTCAGTTGGACCTCCATGGAACAATATGAGATTTGGACTCAGACTGTGATCATTTCTCGTGATGTAGTTTGGATGTTGAACTACTTTTTGAAAGTAGTTTCAGTTTGATTTTGAGTCGTTAAGATGTAGTGTAAATACTTTTCATTGTGATGTAGCTCGTAGTTTGGTGAACTACAGTTTTAGAGAAGTTTCCCCAACACTGCCAAATTCCATGAGCTGTTGACAAGCCACAAAGGCCTTGATCCTCTACAGCAGTGGTAATAAACCTTGGCACATTTTTGCTTTTGCAAGGGCCACAATCCAAAAAGGCCCGTCTTCCCTCCTGAAACAGTTTGGTTCTGTTGGAGTCTCGCTGGCTCTTCAGCTCATAGCTCTCCAAGTTTCAGAAAGTCGGTACTGAACCTTGGGTGCTTTGTTTTGTGATGTCTGACGTTAACACAAAGCAGACAGATGCATTTTCACAAACCCATGGACACAAAGAAAAACTCTAGTTCCTCTTCAGATTTGTGTGATGGAGTTTGCGCTTGTCTCACACACCTGCAAACAGAGCGGGAGACCTGAGATCAATTGTGATTGGTTGTTCAGACGGTTGCGGCATTGGGCCTAATAGATTGATGTAACATGAGAATGAAATATTGATTAATTCTGCTGACATTGTATTTATTTATTTTTAAGTAAGACTTAAAAGAAGCACAACCTACCCATAAAGGCGCCACATGTTGCTCTAGAGCCTCCGTTTGAGTATCAGTGCTGTACAGTAATTCATGCTGATGCGATTAAAATATCTCTTCTGCCCTCTAAGACCTTCCATCAGACTCAGTCTGTGCGTCTGAGTTACCTTCAAACCGGCACGCTCCTTTCCTTTCTGATGCTATTCTCCACCAAATCATTGTTAGCCGCCGGATGTTTTATGTGCAAGAACAGAATGAATAGTTGATGGGACAAACATTGTCAATCGGCCGGAAGAATGGAACTGACTGAATTCAATCTCTGCAGACAATACCAGGGGAAAAGCACTCGGAGACAGTGGCACTGTGCTTGTGTAGAGGTTATTGGCCTTGACAAAAGGCTTTGGCCTAATCAATGCCAGCGCCCCTCCAATCTTGGAGTAGAGGTTTTTCCCCCGTTGCTCGTTCTCTTTCTCCCAACCTCCAAAGTTGTTCTTTTGGCTTCTTCTCTGTATACTGTTGGATGACCAGTCCTTTGCCACTGACTCTGACACCATTACAACATTTTTTGTAGCCTATTATACTGACATTTTTAGCATAATGCCAGATATGCTGATGCTCGCAAGTCATCAAGTCTTTGAGGGGCAAGTCCAAGTCAAATCTCAAGTCTCTTAGTCAAGATTGTTCACGAGTCCTAAATCTCGATTCCAAGTCAAGTCTCTAGTCACTGTGTGTGTGACTTAAGTGTGACTCGAGTCTGAGTCGCAAGTCCCCATCCCAGATATGCACAGGGTCAGCCAGTCAAACTCCACTGGTCTCCTCATAGCTTTTGTCAAAGTTTTATTGAATGTGGATTTTTAAGGACTGTACATGTGTGCACCTACTTTGACACTGTGCTATATGACAAAATGCTCTGAATGTATAGTTTGTTAACTGTTGTATTGCAATTAGCTTATTATTTTTTGTCAATTAGGCTATTTATAAATGGGGTGGGCATTTGTAATAATGTTACAGCTAAATTGATTTCTCCTTTAAACCATAAAAGGTTGATTCAACAATAAATGTAAATGATGTTCCTTTTGAAAAGTTATTTAACTAGTTTAAAAGCCAGTTAAAAAGATAGAGGGAAAAGAAAAATGGGTTGGAAATCATTGGGTAAAGATTCTGTTATGGAAATGTATAAATTTGTGATTTGGTTTGGTTGATAACATAGCTTGGTTGATAACATAGATTAACCTAGATGAAACATTAGCGTGCTAGTTAACAATTAATATAGGAATAATTTGTTGGCTAAAATAAAATAAAATGATTGAGTGAAGTCTGTTTAAATAATGTTTTAGAAAGTATTGTTTTTTAAATATCTAAACTTACACAAAAAACGTTTGCAGTTGTATAGCTCCAGCATTAAGTATGACCATTTAACCTTTGACCTTACAGATTGTAACCAATGAAATGTCTCTTTAAACTTTAAAGGCAACAATGATAACGAACGCCTGGCGATTGCTAGACAGCGAATCCCATATCGACTTGGTCGAGTAGTTGACGAATGGCTACTCGACAAAGGTAAAATCATTGATTAAAACTTCAAATAAAATAATTTGATCATAACCAAGTACTTTGTAAATAATAAACTTAAAAAAATAAATGTTCAGTAAAACTAAAAAACTAAATGATTTGAACAGTTAAATTTCGTTTGGAGTATTGCATACTTTTCATAATAATGTATTTATTTGATAGATGTCAGTTGTTTTAATAAGTGTTTCCTGTCAACTTAAGGTTAAAGGGACTGTGTATATAAATATAAATCACTGTAATATCATCACTGTTAAAATGTCTATAAATTATTGTAGCATTTTACAGTAAACATCTAAATGATACATTTAAAAGATCTAGTTAAATCATTCACTACACTAGCTGCCATTTTCAGTGTTATTTGAAACACATAATGCTTGTATGTTCTTATTTTAGTATTCATTAATTTGATCTATTCTGATTAAACTACTATACAATGATAAATAGAGTGCAATACCAATTGGCTTCAGAATTATGAGTCCCTTTAACAAGACATTGTAAATATGTATAGGGAATTATTAGATCAAGGAACTGTATCATAAAACAAACTTTGAGTGCATGCTATGTTTTTATAGTTCAATAACTAATTCATATTTTCACTTAAAATGTTAAATGAGCCCTGTCATTTTTATGTTATTTTTGTTCTGCTCTGCCCTTTCACGACAGTGCTGTCATGAAATGTGTTCTTTTTTCATATACCCTACCACACCAGTTCTAAGTTTAATTTTCTTTGGTTGCTCAACTTGCTGTTGCTAAAAGGATGAATATTTTCAAATTCCCTGAAGTGTGTCATGCTTGCTGTAAGAACTTACACAAGGGAAAACCAATCCTCAAACAGCCAGTAGCCATTTTAGAAGTCAACTTTGTTCATGCTTGCTGCACTTGGTGCGATGTTGCTGCACCCCAAGAGGAAGTGTTTGGATATCCCAAAGTACCAATGCAGGAAAGATGCAATGGACTCCTACAATGGCTACCACTGTGTTTTGTTTTTGATTTGTGTTTGTTTTATTTGTTTATTTTATGTTTGTTTTTTTGTTTGTTTTATTGTAAGGAAAGCATATTGGGAATACCGGTATATGCTTTTGGGTGATGGACATTTGCCTATTATTATTATTATTATTATTATTATTATTATTATTATTATTATTATTATTATTATTATTCCAAAGCAATATCTTTCTGGCAAATTGTCCATTTCTACTACTCCAAGATTATACCTTTGGAAGTGAAAGCAGTATTGAGAGCACAAGTTCAGATGATTTTTCTCATTATTATTTTCCTTATTATTATTTTAATGTGATGCCCTTTTAGCAAAGCTGCATTGATTCCCAAAATCGTGTCTTTTTGGTTCTTCAATATATTTTGTTGAATCTGCTTTCCATAAACATCCCATCATTAGAAGTGCAATAAATTACCAGGCGTTGCCTCTAGCAACCGCTAATTTATTGGTCTCATTAGCCGCTGGGCAAATAATCTGTCTTTCTGTCTGTTTTTGTTCCTGCTACCATAAGTAAAAGCAGCTGAGTTTGCAGTTCAACATTCTCGTATCTATGTAACGTTGTTTTCCCACAGGGCGGCAGCTCACCATCTTCAACAGCCAAACCACTATACAGATTGGGGGCTGGGAGCGGGACCGCAGTGGATCGTTTCAGGGCCAGCTGTCGGGCCTGTACTATAACGGCTTGAAGGTGTTCAACATGGCAGTGGAGGGGGATCCCAACATTCGCACCCAGGGCAGCGTGCGTCTGGTGGGGGATTCTCCCTCCTCCATCACCCCTCAGTCCAGCGCTACCGCTAACCGCTCAGAGAGCTCCACCTCCATCATGGAGATCACCACCACCACCTCCTCCAGCAGGCGCGTCAAGCAGACCACACCCAGAGAGCCTCAGCAGGTAAGACCATCACTCCTCTGCTCCTCACACAGCCCACTGGCTCAGCTTGTTTTAGGACTGTAGTACTGTATATATAGTACACTACCAGTCAAACACTTGGACATCACCGCATTGAATGTACTTTATTTTTCATTCTCTGATCTAAAGGCTTATGTCTAAATGTTTGAAGCATTCTCTTTTCTTAAGACAAATAAATACGGTAGTGTTGTTCATGCCATTCCAACAACACAACGGGTGGCTACTTTAATCTAAAATATATAAGACAGTTTTGATTTGTGTAACACATGTTTGGACACTGCATGAGTACCGCAGGGATGACATTGTAGGCCAGCCCAGAAGTCATGCACTTCCTGGTTCGCTCGTCGGAAAGTGAATGGGATTTTTGTATGGGGATTTTGGTTAAATGCCTGAAAAATGTAGGTCTGTGGTTAACAAAAGCTTATGAAACAGTGAACTTTGGGTTCAGCAAGATAATCTTCACAAATGAGGACAACTTTTATGACTTTTGAAGCGTTTTCTGAAAATCAAGATAAAAAAAAAATCACATTTACGCTTCAAAAGTCTTAAATGTGGTCCTCATTTGAGTTGGTAGGCTAGCGGTAGATTCCCTGCCTACCAACGCGAGGGCCGCAGGTTCGCATCCTCGTGTTACCTCCGGCTTGGTCGGGCGTCCATACAGGCACGATTGACTGGTGTCTGCAGGAGGGAAGCTGGATTGATGGTATTTGTCCTGGTCGCTGCACTAGCGCCTCCTCTGGTCGGTCAGGGTGCTTGTTCGGTGCAGAAGGGAACTGGTGGGAATAGCGTGATCCTCTCACGTGCTACGTCCTACCAGTGAAGCTCCCGCTGTCGGGTGAAAAGAAGTGGCTGGCTACTGTGCATGTCTCAGAGGAAGCATGGTGCTAGTCTCGGCTCTCCCCAGATATGCAGAGGGTGGAGCAGCGACCTTACCGACGCACAATGTTGTTCTCCTTTGATAGGGACCAAGAGCATCCAAACATATTATGTAGTTTTACAATACCGAGCCCTTATTCACATGCCGGAGCCGGTTTAAGCTAAAAAATTGTAAACCATGCAGTACAATCTCGCAACCGATACATCTGGCGCTGTGGAGCAGTTGAAACCAGAAATTACACAGCCGAAGAAGACTGTTTTTTAGATTTAGCTTTGGCTCTAGCATGTACTGTGTGTGTGTGTGTGTGTGTGTGTGTGTGTGTGTGTGTGTGTGTGTGTGTGTGTATACACACACACACACACACACACAGTACAAATGATAAATGTATATATACTTTTATACTGCATATTTCATCAGCGCTTCGTACAGTAGGCTACAGACTACCAGATACTGTCAAAAAATCAGCACAAAGTGCCGATGGCTCTGTAGGGTTGGGTTAAGGTTTTTGCCTACAGTATATACGTAGAAGGGAAAGTGGGTGCTAATCAGTTAATATAAAGATTTTGAAATGTCTTGCTGACCCTGGCACATTAGAATAGAATAGAAAACGTGTCCATGTCATGCATGTAGTGTGCAGTGAGACAGTTCCACTGCCTTGTCAGCAGCCCTCAGGTGACATGCACACATCAACATAAAGTACATAGTATATGAACATACAAGTGGCCTTGTGTTGAGTGGAAGAAGCGTCACCTCATCAGGTTAACGGACTTTGTGACGCGATGTGTGTGATGTATAGAGTACATAAGGAGGCACACAGGCACATTGAGACAGTCAGTAGCTTGGTGGGAGTCCACACAGGCACATTGAGACAGTCAGTGGCTTGGTGGGAGTCCACACAGGCATATTGAGACAGTCAGTAGCTTGGTGGGAGTCCACACAGGCACATTGAGACAGTCAGTGGCTTGGTGGGAGTCCACACAGCCACATTGAGACAGTCAGTGGCTTGGTGGGCGTCCACACAGGCATATTGAGACAGTCAGTAGCTTGGTGGGCGTCCACACAGGCACATTGAGACAGTCAGTGGCTTGGTGGGAGTCCACACAGCCACATTGAGACAGTCAGTGGCTTGGTGGGAGTCCACACAGGCACATTGAGACAGTCAGTAGCTTGGTGGGCGTCCACACAGGCACATTGAGACAGTCAGTGGCGAAACAATACAAAATGTGGTTGTTGTGCAGGGACATGTTGGTGTCTAGAGGCAGCTAAATCAGCTGTTAAATCAAGCTGTTGTTTTAGCTTCCAGTCAGGCGGTTTGAACTAAAGCCTTCACTGCTGGCTCCTGTTTTTCTTTTAAGGATGCTGTGGATCTATTTCAGACAAAACTGATTCCAAAGCTGCATCCATTAAACTATCCTTGAGAGCTTCCATTGTTATTTTCGATATTCAGCGGCACTCTCCTTCCCCACCACCGCTCCTCCTTCCCCACCACCGCTTCTCCTTCCCACCACCGCTACCCACAGCGCTCAGTGGCTACTTGGATGGGCCAGAGCGATCTCAGACACAATGTAGTTGAGTCCAGCTGGTTTCACCAGGCTAGTCCCTGGGTGGCATCCTGGAATCCTCTATAAATGCAGTACTGTATGTATACAGTATTGTGTTATTGAATAGGGCTTGGCTTATCAGAATCAGAATCAGAATCACTTTTATTGCCACAGTATGCAAGTTACTGTACATACGAGGAATTTGTCTTAGTGTCTGTATGCAGCGTAGCGGTCACATCAATATACAGAGATAAGAAGTACGAAGATAACTAAAGACAATCACAAAGTTGCAAGTGCAATCAAATCGAGTAAATATATACAATATGTACATGAGTGGTGAAGTGTTCTGTGGATCATAAATTTGAATTTACGTTGAATTTACATGAGATTTACAGACTGAGTTAAATAGACGTTAAATAGGCAGGGAATTTACATGAATTTACAGTTATGGTTAACAGTATTGTATATATACAGTATTGTGTTATTGAATAGGGCTTGGCTTATGGTGAACATTATTGTATATACAGTATTGTGTTATTGAATAGGGCTTGGCTTATGGTGAACATTATTGTACAGTATTGTGTTATTGAATAGGGCTTGGCTTATGGTTCACATTATTGTCATTCAAACCATTGCATTTGGATTGGGACATTGGCATCTCCCACTGCTGTAATCAAGGAAGAAATGCACCTGGACATACACTCACTCAACCAGGACATACACCCACTCAACCAGGACATACACCCACTCAACCAGGACATACACCCACTCAACCAGGACATACACCCACTCAACCAGGACGTACAGCCACTCAACCAGGACGTACAGCCACTCAACCAGGACATACACCCACTCAACCAGGACATACAGCCAATCCAACTCCAGGGCATACACCCACTCAACCAGGACATACACCCACTCAACCAGGACGTACAGCCACTCAACCAGGACATACACCCACTCAACCAGGACATACACCCACTCAACCAGGACGTACAGCCACTCCAACTCCAGGGCATACACCCACTCTAACTCCAGGACATACACCCACTCAACCAGGGCATGCACTCACTCCAACTCCAGGGCATACACTCACTCAACCAGGACGTACAGCCAATCCAACTCCAGGACATACACCCACTCCAACTCCAGGGCGTACACCCACTCCAACTGCAGGATGTACAGCCACTCCAACACAGAGTAGTTGATATGGGTGATACACTGTAGTGTTGATGTTTCCCTTGTTTTGCCCGTATCTTGTAGTTTCCGGACTAAGATGTGTCAAGTCTTCTCTGTACTGGCTGCTCTGACTGTCATGCTTTAATGAAGTGTCAGCTCCCTGTAGCAGTGCCTGCTCTCATCCAATTAAACCTGAATGCACTTGTGTCTGCCTTGTGTCTGCCTTCCCAACCAACAGGCTAGCTGCACACACCCAGGAACGCTCCCCATCTCCCTCGTCCAATTTGATCCCAGAGTCTCCTGTCTGAGCTTTTGAGCTGGAGGAATTCAGTTCACAGGCACTTTGTTATTTACACACAAATGAAATTGTTTCGTTTTTTTGCTAATTGCAGACAGATTATTTGCGGTATCTCAAGTCATTTGAGAAATAGAGTTTCCCTGTGAGTCAGTTAAATAAATCCTCGTCTCAGCATGAGATGCCAGTGACTGGGCACTTTAAGCATCACACTCTTGTTAAAGGACGGCTTTACTGATAATCAACCCACTTTGTATCATAATAATCTCGGTAATATAAGCACATGGGCAGTGTTTACCTTCTCTCTGTGTTTACCTCATGGAGAAAAATCCTCCTGCAGAAACTCTGCCCCCGCCAGCTGCAAGTCATTAAGGGTCATTATCAAAATAAACAATAACAGCCGCCCTCGGAGCAGATTCTGCCTCTCCAGCAGAACTTCCGCTGCCCCGTTGTTACGCGTTGTGACATAAAACGCGTCAGAACGGAGCGCTTTGGCAGAGGAGGAAATGGGAGATCTCTGTGAGGAAAACAGAGAGAGAAGGTAAACACTGCCCATGTGCTTACTGTATATTACCAAGATGATTAATGATACAAAGTGGGTTGATTATGGGTAAAGCCATTCTTTAATCTGTCTCTTAATACAGTGCTGCAGGAATGAGTCCTAAAAGCTTCCCTCATCTCAAATCAATGGCTTGTTTTTTTTTAATTTCTATGTATTTTGGTCACATGCCTGAAATAAGGCCTGTGATGAACCAATCTGGGAACACATCGGTTAAACAAAAAATATTTTTTTCTCTCTAACCTCTGGGGGCAGCAGCCCCGTTTCAATGTGGTGCAACAGGAACTCAAGAGGCGCGGTCGGCAGCGGAAGAAAATCCCTTTCCGCTTCCTGCAAGCTCTGCCATTGGCTCCAACTGACCGGCTCCGCCCATTGATGCATTTCTTTTCCGCTCGCGCGCGCACACACACACACACACACACACGCACACGCACACACACACACACACACACGCACACACACACACACACACGCACACACACATACATCATGTAATCAGTTTAAAATTGTGTCATGTCTGACTTGAGTAAAGGAATGGAAAAACCACCAAGCAACATTGTACCTTCTTATAATTAGGCAATAGTCAGTGAGGCAAACCCATGAATATTTAGGGAACAATTGACCAAATACTATAATTCTGAATAGAATGGAAAATGTTGGCAAATACAACAGGAGCACGTTTGAAGCATTTCTGAAGTGTTTGTGGACACAAAGAAGGAAAATGTCAAGGTGAAGAAAGATGTACTTCAGTAGAAGATGATGCTTAATCAAAAGCGCTCAGGATGAGAGATAGCACCCTGTGTGTGTGTGTGTGTGTGTGTGTGTGTGTGTGTGTGTGTGTGTGTGTGTGTGTGTGTGTGTGTGTGTGTGTGTGTGTGTGTGTGTGTGTGTGTGTGTGCGTGTGCGTGCGTGCGTGCGTGCGTGCGTGTGTGTCTGGCTATCTAGAAGAGTCATTGAGACATGTGTTGACAGTGATAGATCCTCACCTGCATTGCTCTGTATTATCAACCCTGGCCAGCACACCTACAGTATATCAATCTCACAAGTGGTCACAGTCTGGGGCAGCAGTTCTTCTGGCTCCAGGCAGGCAGGTCCTCCCAAGCTGGTGACAAGACAGGCAGGAGCCACTGCCTCAAAAGGAGAAACATGTTGCATGCCAGACATGAAGATGGATCGAGATACAAATGATATGTCCCTTTATAATATAGTCATTTTAATGTTCCAACAATGCAGCCTGATTCAACTAGAATAAAACACTACATGGAGCACTGTGTTTGTGAGCAGATGTTCTCCTAATTATTGTAAATTTACACACATGAATAAAATATTAACTGTTTTGTTTGTTCCACAGCAAATTTAAATGCCAATTACTCGGCCTGTTATCTGTGTTTTTCTTTTCCCTTCAGTTAAGGACAGCTACAACACACAAATTGGTCATTAATAACTAGTACATGCATACAACAACCTACTGTAGCTATACAGTAATCACATTGATGTTTAACAATCAGACAAGCAATGTTCTGAAATGCATTGTAACACAATAATATTTCTGGATGGTTCGGTTGTGATTATATATATATATATATATATATATATATATATATATATATATATATATATATATATATGTATATATATATATATACACACACACATTACACAACCCAGTAGCTGGCGGGGTCTCTGTGCCCCTTTTGGCTTGTGCTATAGCTATTTCTGAGGCTGTTGCTGTTGGAAACCCATGACATGCAGATCACAGTCTGTTCCCAGAGAGACTAGATCCCCACTACATCACCGACGTTCATGCAACCAAGCAGCTAATTAAGCCCACTGTTTCTCTGTTAACCCCAGGTGAGGTGGGTGTAATGGCCTTACCTTGGGGCAAGTGAGGAACATCCAAGAGGCATTGTATGGGCCATTTCATTTCCACTCTCAGCAGATGGTTCTGTTCCAGCTGAGTTGGCTCGTAGTGACTCTCTTTGTCTTGGTCCCTAAGATGAGGGGAGAACCTTGGCCTCCCTCTAATTCACAGGGATAAGCTGCTACACATTCAGTGCAGTATGTTACAAATGCACGGTGATCAAACTCATGGTACTGCATAGTATAGGCTAATATAGTGTAGTCAGTGGTGGAAATGGCATTGAACGGTTGGGAACGGGGTTCCCATAGCGAACATTGCGTGGGAACGCTCTTTGCCTCTTCCTCAGGGTCCAAGTTTTCTTTAAAAAAAATTGCTCATAGATGTTCAGCACTGTTTCTCTAAAGCATTTTCATAAATCTGACCGCACCTGAAGGCATATGCAGCTCGGCCGCTACGCGACATCGCTGATGACATCATCACAGATGACATCATCACTGATGACATCATCACAGAATATATCCTCAGCCAGGAAGGATGACATGACTGACGACATCATCACTGATGATCATCATCATCATCATTAGGTAATTAGGGCAATCACCTAATTAAAAAATCCAGCTCTGTCAGGTCACCCGCACGGGTGCTCTTTAGTGCTCCTGCACTGTGATAAACTTAGTGTCAGAGTAATCTATTACAAATGCACTGTGATACACTTAGTGTCAGAGTAATCTATTACAAATGCACTGTGATAAACTTAGTGTCAGAGTAATCTATTACAAATGCACTGTGATAAACTTAGTGTCAGAGTAATCTCGTGGTGAATCATCTGCATCTCATTACAACATTACTGCTCACTCTGCCTGCTTCTGTCCCTTTATAATCATTGATACACTTTGTCTTTGTATTGTATCTGGTGCTACCTTTAGGCATTGTTATGATTGTCTTGGTACTAGTAGGGATTATTGCTATACAAGCTAAGGCTGCAATAAGGCTGCATAGCATAGATTTCATACTAATCCTGCAGTCATCAGTATTCAGACATGAGATTTATCTTTGGCTATTAAGCGCTCCTCAGGCAGCTGCTCACATACTGTGCAGTTTTGCCCCCAGTTGATAGGCGTGTCCTGATACTTTATAGTCCTGATTCAGACGACATTTCATTTCAGCTGGATACTATCTGCTTTTGAACGGGGCTTGATTAAGTCAAAAGCCACAATCAAGGCAAACAAAAGAGTTTGTGCCGTTTAATCTTCCAGTGAATATCACTCTAACACAGTATTTATATATATATAGTATATCACTCTAACACAGTATTTATATGGTGTTACTTTGATCTTCAGGATAGATATGAACATGAGCAAGTCTCCCCCAAAGCTACAAGCAAAATATCTCAAACTGTATGGAGCTACAGGACACATTGTAGTTCATACCCACCCGTTGGCAATGAATCAAACTCATTTCGATGTAAACAACAATGCAATGTAGTCTCTAGTTGATGTAAAAGGCTCCGTTTGCCTCTTGGTGACACAGCAGATTACAGCCTGCTTCTAGCCGTACATCTAACAACGATTACAGAAACAACACCAGCTCTGCCTGCAGGTCACTTTCCACTTGCACTGCAGTTCCTATAGTAGCTACACTAACCGCCATGAAGGCTGACTCCATCCCTTGCCTATGCTGCTTTTGTTTATTACAACAACCATGTTATGTTTATCATGCGTCTGTCTTCCCTAACAACAATATGGACATCAGCTGCCTTCCTGTTCTGTTCATTTTTATGTTGTTCAGTTCCTAAGCAGCAGACTCTTTGCAATGACATATACTGTGGGGGTTGACTGATATATCATATACACTCAGTCAGTCAGGCAGTCAGTCAAAAAGGCATTTTTCTTATCAAGTAACACAATGGGAAAATGCAAGCCATCAACAAGACAGCTTCATGGCATATTTGGCAGAACGGTATAATTAATAGTGTAATTAAAAGGTACTGTAAGGCTACTGCTCTTTCCAGGATAGTGTGTACTTTATTCATGTTGTGTTTGGCATCAGTTTGCTGTGCTGGTATCACCAACCAGTCTGCTCTTTTACCTTGCTTTGGCAGATTAGTCCCAGACAGCAGTCTCATAGCAATGTAGGATTTACACCGAAACATGGCTGGCTTTAAGTGGGTAGTTCATTTTGTTGGGTCTAAACAGAACATTGTCAGAACCAATTTCATAACGTTAATATTCCTGCATTGGGCAGAGCTAAATGGGAAATGACGGATTTGCAGGGTTGATTGTAATCTTTTCATATTTGTATTAATAGGAATTGCTATTTCACTTTGCTAACCAAGTGGAACAATTCTCCTCAGCTCATCTCAAGGCCCATCTTATGTCAGATGAAAAGCAGACATACTTTTTAATCATTTCTACTGTGCCTCTCTGTGTGCTCGCTAATTAAAAATGAGAGACACATGCACAGCAGAGCGAGAGGTTACGGAGGAAACACAATGTTACAAGGAGAAAGATTAGAGACGAGGGTTCGGCCGTGTTTGATCAGTCTTACCTCCTCCACGATATTAAGCCCCACAAAGTTAATGTGCAATGCCTCGTAGCGAGTTAAGAACTGTTTCTCTCATAAAGTCACCGCAGTGTGCCGTCTGAGAGCCAGCAGGCTCCGTGCTTACCATATCTTCAATTATTCACAGAAAGTAAACTCAGGATAAGATGTCCCCCTGCAATGCAGATGTATGGGACTGACCACCATGCTACAAAATGATCCCAATGCAGACGTATGGGACTGACCACCATGCTACAAAATGATCCCTTAGACCAGCTTGGGAAGAGGGTGACGGCCATGAAGGCTTTACGCTTCAGTGACAGGTGCAACTATATTGATTTTTCCAGGTTTTATTAGATTTATTGTTTTTCACCCCCTCTCGAAAACACCTGCTGTCAGCAGCACCAATCGTGGCTCAAGTTCTCCAACAAGCAGGAAAACCACAACACCTAATATAGTAGAAACAGTTCACTGGGCCACTTCTCAGCAACTGAACCCTATAATGATAATAATAATAATAATAATAAGGTGCAAAGACTAACCTTTCGACACACAGCATCTTTTTCAGAGTCAAACAGTAATAGCAAAGGTAAAAACAGGTTAAATAGCCTTCTCCTAGAGTCCTCCCTACAGAGAACAGTCTCTCATCCTCTCATTGGTTACTAGGGGTGGGAGGTTATCAATCAATAAGCCAATACCTTGACAGCACTCATACAAAAGGGAGGTACTATAAACCGCAACCAACTCACAATAGTTCACATTAAAAAGAAATCAATAATAACAATCAATGGCATAAACAAACAACAACACAAATTCCTCATATTGGGACAAAGATTACAAATAACACGAGAGGCTTAATTCTTTATTCAGTGTTTAACAGTATTTCAATAATGAGAGACTAGAGAGAAGATACAAATAAACGTTATTGATAGTAATTAGATTTGGCGTATGACTCCATGGTATGATGACGTATCTCCTGAGATGTGTGGAGGACGTCAGTGATTTAGCTTGCTTTGGGGTATATAGTAGGGGTGGGAATCACCCGACGATACGATAGCATTGCAAATTAATATTGCGATATGCTAGCAGTGATACAGTATATATTGAGGATTGCGATTTATTACCCTTCTCCCACTGCAAATGATGTCCACAAAGGAAAACTTTGTCAACATCAGAATCAGAATAACTTTATTGATCCCCGAGGGGAAATTGAGTCATGCTACAGTTGCCCACAGTCAGGTAGGGAAAAATATAAACATCGAAACATTATAAGAGGCATAGGAATAGACCATAAAACAGTCAAATAGAAGTTACGTAGCCTGTGTCACAAATATGTGCCTTCTCCTATAATCCTTATCAAATACCATTTAGTACAAAGTAAAATATGTGAGGTACCTAACATAACATCATAACATCTGTTTTATGTAAGTTTCCATATTATATGTCACTTCAGTCATTTTCATTGCAGCAAAATTGTCAAGGAGACAAACTGACCAACACTGTCGTGAAAACATGTCATCAATATTGCATGCACCTGAAAATGTATATGATCAAATATTGTGATATTTGGCATTCGTGCGATACGATATATTGCCACACAAAACATTGTGGTACTATGCGGTATCCATTCCCCTTCCCCCACCCCCAGTATATAGTCTTTTGTACCAATGATAAAATAGTGAGAGGATAAACAGGAGGAATTGGCAGGATAGGTACACTTGCGAGCCTCCAGGCCTTGCTCCTGAAGTGAGGCGTGTGTTGTTTTAGACAGCCCAGGAGTGTGCAGCCTGCCTGGGCCTGGTCACGGCCGTGCCCACCCCGTGCTGACAGATGCTGGAAGTAGCGCCGCTGACCTGCGGTGGCCCCGGGCCCCAGGCGCTCACTCCCAGACACACACCGTATCCATCATCTCTGCTCATCAGGGGCCATTATGGAACCTGCCCTTCAACACTGTGCCATGCGCCTCACTCAGCCACTCCACCTTGGCAGAGGTGAATACATGCATGTTATTCTGCTGTGTGTCTGTTATTTTTGTTTAGTTTTTTTGCACGTCTTTGATAGTTGACAGTAGAGATACTCAGTAGCAACAAAGGTCCCAGGTCAGATTCAAACCATTGACTATATGGACGACACGTCCCCTCTTCCTACCGCTATGCAAAAATGAAGCCAAAATGCCTCGTTTCAGCGAACTGCCATCTTGCTTGTTTGACTCTGCGCAGTAGAGTCGGGCTGAGACCCCTCGTCCGTGCCTTGAGAGTGGCTGTCACAGCTGTCAATCAGCCCTTTTTTATATTGTCAAACAACTAACTAAAAACAAACTTATTAGAACAATTTGCACATGAGCATAGCTACATCAGCGTGATGAGAACTACCTAAAATGACAGAAACCATCTTTGGAAAAAATTATTTGAGGTGTACTTTGGTTTTTTAGTTTGGCTCATTTCCCACCTGCTAACATGGAGTGGGTGGGATTGATGGCCTATAGAGACAGTCGACATGTGTGGGAACGCCCACAAAATGTTAAACGGCTGGCGCGCGCCGATATATCTCATGGGCTGACTCACCAAAGGAAGGTGCTGCTGCTCTAAACTACAGGTTTGGGGATTCTAGAGCAGAACACAAGACGTCTGTTCAGATGTGCGTTTACTGCGGTGTTCAAATCACCGATCGTGTCTGATCGGGGAATTTACCCCACCCTGACCCCGCCCCCAGCCAGGCTGAGCCAGCTATCCCAGCATCTATGACGAGACATCGCCTCAACCTATACTCCAACCAGCCACCGGGGGTGTGTGTGTGTGTGTGTGTGTGTGTGGGTGTGGGTGGGTGTGGGTGTGGGTGTGGGTGTGGGTGGGGGGGGGTCGGGATTGTTTTGGCTTCACTTTTTGGGAGCTGACATGACATCCAAATGTTATACAGTCAATGATTGAAGCCCAGAACCTCACATGTTTCATATGGCATGCTATATGAAACATGGCATACAAAACATGTAGTGGACTACGCGTCCACTACATGTTTTGCCCCCCAAAACCTCCAGCCAGACAAAAACGACACAGACCAAGTAAGATGAAATATGTTTCCAGCCTTAAACAGCTCAGTGGGCTTTCGTAGATATATTATTTTTGATGTCACAGATGTTAGGTTGTTTTCAAGGTTTGCTTATATAATCACTGCTAACCAGGCTATCATTATTTTTGAAGACTGTCTTGGCACCAGCATAACGGCATTGGCAGCATTACAGGGGACTAGAGTTTGTTATTCAGTAGAGTCTCACTAAGTCTTGTTTGGATGACAAGAATGAACCCTCCGCAGTGTGAGCGCTGTCTGTGGTTTTGTGTGGAGGAGATATTGACACTGACAGCTTTTGCAACATGTTTGATATTGTTGTCTCTCAGGACATTTGCTGTGATGATTTGTAAGGAAAGAAACTGTTGAATGTGAGACAGAGCGCATCACTCAAAACACAAGTTTTGTGCCAACTGCTCGATGAAGTATCTTGACGTATTACCACTTCTATTTAAAAAAAATAAAAATACTTCCTTCCTTTCAAAAGCTGGCAGACTATATTTGCAACATGCTGGCTCATACATCATCTCACACATTCTTAATTAGACTTTAATGATTGTATAAAACAGGGTTAGTTTTAGTTTTTGGCCAGGCAGCTGGCTGCCGGCCTGCATCTGGCTACGTCTGAAGGAAGCAAGTAAGTAAGTAAGTAAAACTTTATTTATATAGCGCCCTTCACAGCACAAATGCACAGAGTGCTTTACAGCGGTAAGAAAGCAAGGCAAGAAAAGCAATACAATAAGACAATAGATTAAAAAATAAAAAATAAAACAGCAAGGTGCAATAAAAGCATGGGATAAAACAACAGATACGACAAGTAAGCTGACTGAGAAACCTGAGCAAGTATCCGAAATGCGGATAGTTGCTCAGGTTTGTTCAGCAGGGCGAGGCACATTTCATACACAGAGGCAATTCAAAGGTGCTTTACAAATGACGTCATCAGTGATGTCATCAGTAACACACATGCTGCCTGGCACATAGCGAATTCACGCTTGTTTATGTTAAAGTATGAATCCAATTTTAGTTCTCACAAAAAATACCAAAATTGAGGCTGATGAACATAAAAGTTATATGCTTTTTTTATTCAGTAAAAAAAAAAAAAAAAAAATCCATCTACTCCACTGATTGTAGAAACTTCAAGGTGTCAACTAAAACTCAAATACTATTATGCACATTTATTACATACATACTGTTAAGAATACTAGCAAGCTTTAAAAGTGGAACACCTTGACATATCAAAGTAGAGATCTACTCCCATCTGTTCACGTTGCTGTCGACTTCAGAGCGCTGCTATCATTGAGCCTCTGCACTCTCAGGATTCATTGAGAACGTCTGGCGAGGAACATGTCTGCTTCCCAAACAGAACTGACATGGGACCAGGACAATTACAAAACATCAGCAACACAAAGAAATCGTCATGCCAGCAAATGGGGCTTGTTAGGTTGTAAGAGAAGTGGACTGTGGGGAGAAAGAGCCATGTCTGAAAAAACTAAATATTTATAGACATTTGAAACGTGTTTGATTCGCATCCTTTTAAACACGCCGTCACACAACCAAGGCTAATTTGAGTCGTGCTGTAAAAAGTGATATCCTTTTGAATTTAAATAGGTACAATTAATGCTGCCCAATGCACGCTTAAGATGACATAGATAACGTTCCTCCTATTTCAAACACGCCTTCCATTGACAGTGCCTTGTGTTTCCTCTGTGCTGAATGAGAGCGGGGCTGATTGCGTTACGGGGCTGAACGACACCAGACCTGGAGATCTGATCCGATTATGAGCAGCTCTGTGGTCTGCTGGCTGGAGATCTGATCTGATGATGAGGTGCTCTGTGGTCTGCTGGCTGGAGGACAAAGCTGCTTCCTCTCTCCTCGTGTCATGTTGTTGCAAACGTTACACGCGGGACTTGGGCCCGCTACGTTCATCTGGGCCGTGATGGCATCTATATTAGGATGACGAATGTGCTCCTGTCACCAGAAGAGGGACTGGGACTGCACGTCAAGGTGCAGGTGAAGTCAGGGAGACAGTGATTTGTGGCCAAGCGTAATATCCCTCTCTCCGCCCCCCCCTCTCCCCTCTCTCAAAACATACACAAACATATACACAAACATATACACAAACACACGTTTGGATTTGTCATCTATTTTTAGATTCAAAGGGAAAAAGACTGTGGACATGGGCATGAAGAATTGTACAGTCTTCCTGTAAGAAAGGGCCCTTTGTGTTCATGTATGCCAGCAAACGAGCAGCAGTGAGGTCTTGAACTGAGGTCATTTTGACCAAGAGACAATATTATGTGACTTAGATTGGTTTAAAGCAGCGATCTTCAAAGTCCGGACTCCGGTCCGCATCCGGACCCAGACGCCGTCCTGTCCGGACCGAGCCCTATAACCTACAAATCATTGAGAATAGTTACATTTTCACGGAGCGTTTCTATTTTAACCGGCACATGCTTTTCTAGCCTTTACGGTACTGGTTTATCTGCCAGGAAGCTCACAGACCAATGCATGCGCTGTCAATCATCACACGTGATGCTACTCAGCCAATCAAATATCAGAATCGATTCTGCCTGTGGCTTCCCAGTGCTGCAGGCAAGAGCGCGGAGAGACGGAGGAGAGGCGAGAGACTGAGAAATGCGAATGATAGAAGTCATTTCACATGGCGTGCTCAAAAGAAACGAGTAGACCACAAAGACTTAGTTTTAATATAGGCAGACTCTATAGGCAAATTATTATTATTGTTGTTATTATTTATAAACTTGATTTATTTGGGTACTGACTTTTCCAGCCTTTGCTCACATGGCAATGACAATCACATCTGCAATTTAGCAGTGATCTGACTGCAGCAGTGAGGTCTGACCTGAGATCAGTTTATCAGTGATCTGACTGCAGCAGTGAGGTCTGAACTGAGGTCAGTTTAGCAGTGATCTGACTGCAACAGTGAGGTCTGACCTGAGGTCAGTTTAGCAGTGATCTGACTGCAGCAGTGAGGTCTGACCTGAGATCAGTTTATCAGTGATCTGACTGCAGCAGTGAGGTCTGAACTGAGGTCAGTTTAGCAGTGATCTGACTGCAACAGTGAGGTCTGACCTGAGGTCAGTTTAGCAGTGATCTGACTGCAGCAGTGAGGTCTGACCTGAGATCAGTTTATCAGTGATCTGACTGCAGCAGTGAGGTCTGAACTGAGATCAGTTTATCAGTGATCTGACTGCAGCTGTGAGGTCTGAACTGAGATCAGTTTATCAGTGATCTGACTGCAGCAGTGAGGTCTGACCTGAGATCAGTTTATCAGTGATCTGACTGCAGCAGTGAGGTTTGACCTGAGATCAGTTTATCAGTGATCTGACTGCAGCTGTGAGGTCTGAACTGAGATCAGTTTATCAGTGATCTGACTGCAGCTGTGAGGTCTGAACTGAGATCAGTTTATCAGTGATCTGACTGCAGCAGTGAGGTTTGACCTGAGATCAGTTTATCAGTGATCTGACTGCAGCAGTGAGGTCTGACCTGAGGTCAGTTTAGCAGTGATCTGACTGCAGTAGTGAGGTCTGAACTGAGGTCAGTTTATCAGTGATCTGACTGCAGTAGTGAGGTCTGAACTGAGGTCAGTTTAGCAGTGATCTGACTGCAGTAGTGAGGTCTGACCTGAGATCAGTTTATCAGTGATCTGACTGCAGCAGTGAGGTCTGACCTGAGATCAGTTTATCAGTTATCTGACTGCAGCAGTGAGGTCTGACCTGAGATCAGTTTATCAGTTATCTGACTGCAGCAGTGAGGTCTGACCTGAGGTCAGTTTATCAGTGATCTGACTGCAGCTGTGAGGTCTGACCTGAGGTCGGTTTATCAGTGATCTGACTGCAGCAGTGAGGACTGACCTGAGATCAGTTTATCAGTGATCTGACTGCAGCTGTGAGGACTGACCTGAGATCAGTTTATCTGTGATCTGACTGCAGCAGTGAGGACTGACCTGAGGTCAGTTTATCTGTGATCTGACTGCAGCAGTGAGGACTGACCTGAGGTCAGTTTATCTGTGATCTGACTGCAGTAGTGAGGTCTGACGTGAGGTCAGTTTATCAGTGATCTGACTGCAGCTGTGAGGTCTGACCTGAGGTCAGATACCAAAGAGAAAGCATTCTGTGACTTAAATTGGATCAAAGTAGATGTAGGAAAAGGTGAGGATTTAGTATAAACCTGTAAAAACACACTTACAGAATTAATTCACAATAGTGCATATTAATGTAAGATATAAGTATGGATATGAATTCACTCAGAAAGTAAATATATGCTAATAATTTGGCACTGTGACCTTTTGGATCTTATATTTTACCTTGTAACAATCTATGCTCTTTTCTGTTGATCTATTTTATGTAAAGCACTTTTACTGTGTTCATGACAACTCGGACCGCTTGAAAAAATGGTTTCCGACGTGTAAAAAGTGAATTGAGCGGTCATCCAGGTCGGAATTACAGATTGGAAATTCAGTTATCATTCAGAGCTCCGCTTTGTCCAGGTTGATGTCATAGCCACATCAAATGGCAACTTGTATTGTTCATGGTAATCACAGAATTATTATAAAGATGTTTGTTTGACGTTTTAACACATGATTTTAATGTCTTTATCATGTAATGTTATAACGTTAATATGTGTTTGTGTCATCTATGTTTCACCCTGATTAGAGTGTGTGAAACATGTGAAATTCAGCATGTTCGCTTAGGATTGTTAGCTAGTAGGTAGCTACAATGCTAACTGAACACAGGTTGCTACTGTATAGCGACCTATAGCCTGTGTTTGGTCCCCCCATCCCTTCCACCTCGATCGGGAAGTGCAGTGTGAACGCAACTATTTCGGTGGCGGAGGTTCCGAGTTGAAACTTCCGGCGGTCCGAGTTGTCATGATTGAACGCGGTATTTGAATTTCCTCGGTGTATGAAATGTGCTCTACAAATAAACTCGCCTTGCTTTCCTGGATTCAGGCGAACAGTGTTTCTATCTTCTATCAGCATTTCCATAGTGAGCTCCATGATTATGGAGGCCATTCCCTAGTCATTGTAATTCCTTTCTCATTCCCCCAGCTGCTCCTTAGTGTGCGATATTCCTCCTGGGCAAGTTCTCTGCTCTCAGGCCAGATTAGTACCAAGGCGAGCGACAGACACTCTCTGAGCTCCAGATTCCATTTCAGATAACAGAAACATCAGGGCATCCAGAGGGGGAAATGCTTCATTGCAGACAGATTTCGTTTAGCTGAGAAGTGTGAAGGCAAGGATAACGGGGAGGGACAATGCCGACCATGTCATATACTTCTACAGACTAGAGAGATGAAATGAGAGAAGAGCGGGCGGGTTGGTGTTTTATGAATTCCATATCATGTTATTAAAAATGTATCATTTAGAGCAGCAGCGATATTATATATATAATATTATATACATATATATACTGTATATATATACAGTATATATATGTATATACTATTATATACATATATATACTGTATATATATATATATATATGTGGATATAATACTAATTAATAATATAATAATAATATATATGGAAATAATACATCATCTTGTGCTGATCAGAGTTGTGATTAAAGGGTTTGTTCGGGCCAGAGATTTTTCAGATTTCAAAGTGGGCCCCGGCATTCTTAAGTTTGGGCCTAAACATTCTTGTCCCCTGTAATAAAGTACAGCTGTTAATTAGAAATCTCAAAATAAATTCTTCGTTCTACTGTATGTAGTACTACATATGTCGTGTTTGTCTTAAAGCTGTGTGAGAGGAAGAATTGAGCAATAGTGTAGGCCAGTGGTTCTCAACGTGGGGGTTCGGGGACTATAATACCATCCATAAGTAACTCAGTGACAGAATGTATGACTATTTTGGTCATGGGTTTCATATACTTGGTAAATGCTTTTATCCAATGTGCTTTACAATGTGCCTACAGTACATTCACCCATTCACGCACACATTCATACACCGATGGCGGCAAGCTACCACGCAGGGTGCTGGTACAACCATCGGGAGCAATTTGGTGTTCAGTATCTTCAAGACACTTCGACATGCAGACTGGTGGAGGCGGGGATCGAACCACCGACCTCTTTTGTCCAAAGTGATTAGTGGACAACCCGCTCTACCTCCTGAGCCTGCCTTAAACTTTCTGTAATAAAACATCTAAGGCTGGCTTTACACGGTGAAACTTTCATGCAACTAGTTGCAGTTTGCAAATTGCATGAAACATCATTATGTAACGTGACAGCTACACAAAGCAATTCAAAAATAAGCAAGTCTGCAACATTTTAGTTTATTTTACTAAAACAAGCTATAGCAAGATTGGTAATTTTTCATCTGTCATATTGTTTTTTTCCTCAGTTGTTAGTTTTCTCGCTGGATAATATAAATTTGGACGTGTTGTATGGGGTTTTCTTCTGCCACTGGCTGCTTTCTTTCATTATGGCTGTGTCGGACAGCCACAGACAGAGAAACAAACAGAGCCCTAGCTCCCATTCATTCAAGTTGAAATTGGTTGAAATGAGTCACATTTGTTTGCTGACACATTATCAGCATTTTGATTGGGTTAGGGTTAGGGTGATATTTTGACGCAGACGTACAGGCGCTGAAATGTAATAAAGTATAAAAGTAAAAAAGTATTTATACCGGCTGTTTCTGTGCAAAGCTAACTGAAACTCACACCATATTAATATAATTCAAAGACTATTCCACACATTTTAAGATGTATAAAGACTTTATACTGTGATTAATAATTTATGTGATATGGTTTTTCCACAAAAAAGGTGCACATAATGCATGAAAGCTGGGAGAGCGCGAGACGAGAGAGAGAGACAAACAAACGTTACATTGTTTTTGTCTGTCGTGCATTAAAACTAAAGTAACTAGCCTGTTTTGAAAATGTAACGAGTAGAAAGTACCGATATTTGTGTTAAAATGTAGGGATTAAAAGTAAAAAGTTGTCAGCACAATAAATACTCCGTAAAGTACAGATAACTGAAAATACTTCTTAAGTACAGTAATGAAGAATTTCTACTTAGTTACTTCCCATCTCGGGATACAGACTATTGTGGACAATGAGCGTCTCCTCCTACTCAATCAGACACATTTCACTGGCTAACTGGCTAACACTGGCTAATGCACTTAGTTTACATGGAGGCTGTGTGCATGGCTGCTCCTGGAACAGAAGGCAGAGAGTTGAACAGGTCTATGGGGGACTTCAGGCACAGCTACAAAGCAGCATGCTGCTGCCTTGTAGCAGCCACATCTGAAGAAGTCCTCCTCACACAGCAGTGTTCTCAGCTGCCCTACAGGGGCCATTTTTAACGAGGGCACAGGCTTGTGGACTTTTTGAAGCAGCTCTGTAATTACGGCTACACTGCACACTTTAACACCCCTTCACCCACGTCTACACTGCACACTTTCACACTCCCCACTCCCTCACCCACATCTACACTGCACACTTTCACACTCCTTCACCCACATCTACACTGCACACTTTCACACTCCCTCACTCACATCAACACTGCACACTTTCACACTCCTTCACCCACGTCTACACTGCACACTTTCACACTCCTCCCTCACCCACATCTACACTGCACACTTTCACACTCCTCCCTCACCCACATCTACACTGCACACTTTCACACTCCTTCACCCACATCTACACTGCACACTTTCACACTCCTCCTTCACCCACATCTACACTGCACACTTTCACACTCCTCCCTCACCCACATCTACACTGCACACTTTCACACTCCTCCCTCACCCACATCTACACTGCACACTTTCACACTCCTCCTTCACCCACATCTACACTGCACACTTTCACACTCCTCCCTCACCCACATCTACACTGCACACTTTCACACTCCTCCTTCACCCACATCTACACTGCACACTTTCACACTCCTCCTTCACCCACATCTACACTGCACACTTTCACACTCCTCCCTCACCCACAATTGCACTGCACACTGTTAGCTTCTCTCACACACAGCATTCCCTTCCTAGCCTCATATCAGACTGAATTGTCAACTCGTTACACTCCATTTCCACCTTCTAGTCTGAGATTGCCCTCTGTTTAAGTTATTTCCATGAGGGGAATCCCCAAGGGGAATACCATTTTCTCTAAACCAATCACTAGAGACCAAAGTATCTGCCTGAATATGTTAGTTACTCCAGTCGGGAGAACGTAAAACAAAAACATCTCCCCTTCGAATAAATGCCTCCAAAGCAGTGTGCCGTTCAGATTTCAAAGTGATTTGCACTCTTTAATCAATTGAAAACAGCCTCGATAGCAGGTGGCGGCTGCAGCCATTGTTGTTGTTAACTTTACTCCTCATCACACTTGACAATGTAATGTGATAGAGGAGAGAACAAATATTTGTCTCGTATTGCGAATAGAACGACGGACATAATAATAAAACTAGGGCTGTCAGCGTTAACGCGTTAATCGCGATGCGATTAAGGGCCGACCATAACGCGTTATTTTCTTTTAATCGCGTTAATCGCATGGCGCTATTTTGTCCCTTCGACGCACCCGTATTTGTAGTCAAGCCGGTCGCAGCGGTTTCCTGTCTCCTGCTGTTGGTGCAGGCATGGAAAAGAAAGAGCAACACTCTTCTAAAGGGCTCGTTTTACTTAAGAAATACTTCCAAATAATGTCTCAGACTATTTTCAATGATGCAAGACTACTTCCCCTAATCAATGTCATTCATTAATCCATTGTTCCTTCCATTCACCTCTCTCTCCCCCTGCAGCAACGCCCTGTTCAGGTGACATCACTCATTCATAAATATGCAAGCCATCATTCCTGTCCAATCAATGTCTTCCACGCTTTCCTATGCTCTCCCTCTCTCTGGCCTGCTGGCCAATCACCTAACTGGAGTTCTATATCAGTTCCCTCATATTTCAGAGTGTTGTAAGTAACTCACTTTGTGTGTCTCCCCTCAGTGATGGTCTTCACCATAGCAGTTGCTTCGCCCCACCTCCTCCCCTGAACACCACCAATGTCATGACTCCTGTAGAATTCCCTATGGGGGGATTCTCTATCCTATAAATCACTGACGTCGTCCTCACGTCTCAGAGGAGCGTCATCATACCATGGAGTCATACGCCAAATCTAAGTGTTGTTTGTTGCATCATTAAAGTTTATTGTCCTTTTCTTCTAGTCTCTCATCATTGAAATGGCACAGTGGACAAGTCAACAGTAGTTTGCACCTTGTGTAAAACGTAATTAAAATATCACCGAAGTGCATCGAGTGTGAGCTATCACCTAAAAGCTAAGCATACCAGAGCAGCTAGCGTCGCCGTAGCCTCAACGCGAGACTCATCACTCATTCATCCTTCAGAGTCTCAGATGCGCGGGTCCTCTACCCACTGGGAGGTCGGCTCCAATGGCTTCACACGATATACACGTTATCAATCACAATAAAACTGTACCTACCATTATTCACATGGAAGTGCCAAAGTTTTCAGCTTTCTTGCCTTCTTCGGCTGTGTTATTTTGGGTTTCGACTGCTCTACAGCGCCGCCACCGGAAGTATCGGTTCTGGAGCATGTACTGTACTGTTTACAATTGTGCATTTATTTTCTGTTCAAGATATATTTTGTAGACATTGTTACCTCCTGTCTACATTGCACTTCAATTGAATTGAAAATACATAAAAAATTCAAGATCACCAAGTACATTTATTTGCATTAATTTGATTCCCAATCATGACACACTGGTAAGAATTATTAATATCGAATAAAAAATGCTTTGAAATGCAAAATAATGGCATTTTAAACATGCGATACAAAGACGCGATTAATCGCGATTAACTATAGTTAATTGCAAGATTAATCGCGATTACGAAAATTAATCGTTTGACAGCCCTAAATAAAACGCATAAGACTCAGTGTGCAAGGTTTCTGTGCGTGACGTTTTTTTTATGGATAACGGATTAAAAAAATGCATAAGAAAAAAACAGACCGTGTACAAACTCCTTTAGTCCCGTCCGTTGGGCTGTTGATTGGCCAATCGTTAGTCCCCCTCGGCGCTGATTGGTGAATCGGTGGTGGACCTATGCAATGTGGACCCAGGCAATCCCCTCCCAGCTTTCCACTGTATTTGTGGAGGATGCACTTGGTAAACAGTCTTTCTGGCCCTGTACACTGAGCAAGCAATTGACCCTCATTGACTGCCAATGAACTCTGGTTCCCATGCCTCTCAAGTCATAATGATTTGGATAGTTTTTTTGTTGTGTTTTTCTCTGAAGAAGGCTATAGCAGAACACAGGTTACAAACACACGGATGACAAACACAGGTTAGTGTTGTATAGTTTCAACCCCTCAAGGAACTGATAGCGTGAACAAATATGGACTAGAGAGAAACGAAGCGAGCAAGCAACTAGAGTATTGACTGTCGGAATTGACTCACTGAGTTGGAGAAATGGGGTTTTGCTCTCTGAGTGTGCGTCCGCGTGTTGAAGACGATACTGAAATGTTAAGTTGCCTGTTCTGAATTAATTTGCAAACTGATACAGCACCAGGAACCTGTACACACCTCGGTCATAATGAAATACACTGCTTGTTTGCAGACATACACATCAACAAACAATTGTTTTCTGGACAGATTGAATCCACCAGACTGTTTATGTGTAACTGAAATATTTGCACACCTTTCAAGCAACACGTTTTCAAATGATCCCATTATGATAACCATTAAACACACAGTATATTATATTATATATATATTTATATTATATATATATATTATATTATACACAGTATAGGGTATATTTTATTGCTGTAATCCAGAGCTCACAAGTCATTGTTTGCAAGTCCATGTCAAGTCTCAACTCTCTTAGGTTGTAATGAGCGTTCCATCATCTGCTGCCATCCGGTCTGCTGAGAACAAGTCGCAAGTCCAAGTCGCCATCTCTGCTGTAATCCCTCAAATGTGTTTTGAGGAGGTGCGTGTCTGTGTAGTATTTTTCCATAGAGGATCCTGCAGTTGGAGCAGGTGTTTGGAGTTGCCTTGGAGCACCTTGTTAGACTGTGTGGGGTGCAGTGACTTCAGCCTGAAGGAAGAGATGTACGGCCAGGCAGGGACATGTGGGCTGTACCAGGCAGGGACATGTGGGCTGTACCAGGGGAGGAGACCATTCTTTTTTAATGACACTCTGATACTCTGCCTGAGGACCAGACAGCAACAGCTGCTGGATTTTAAATAAGCCAAAGTCTTTCTCCCAAAAGGGACCATGTCTCATAACTTAACAGCTGTCCACCATGGCCTGTTGTGTTATGGCATACACAGATACACATTTGTCAAAGTTAATTGCCTTTGAGAAATGTTAGCATCTCTTGCATGTGTCTTCTGGCAGTCTGGAAAACCACACTACCTAAACCATTTTGAAAACTATGTCTTTTCTTACTACTGAATGTCTATTTTTTTTTTTTACCAAGGTTTTGCTATGACAAGATGTTTTGTTTCACGACAGAGAAATCAAGATACAGGAATGGATGTTGTGTGGCTCCAGCTATAACCAGAATACAGCTGGAGCCACAATAAGCGTCCGTTACCTTGATTTCTCTGTGAAGAAAAAGATACTGCGAGAAAAAATGACCCAGCAATCAGGTGAATAACAATGACAGAGACACAGCACATCCAGCATCAACGCAAACACCATTGGTTGGTGGAGTTGATCCAATGGCTTTTCAAAGGGTTTCATCAGCCCGGCTTCATAGAATGTTCTCAAACCATCGAGGAGCATGTGATACCTCAAGTGAAGTTCAAACATGAAAGCAACGTTTTTACATGAATCACAATCAGAATAACTTTATTGATCCCCGAGGGGAAATTGAGTCATGCTACAGTTGCTCACAGTCAGGTAGGGAAAAATATAAACATTGAAACATTATAAGAGGCATAGGAATAGACCATAAAACAGTCAAATAGAAGTTACGTAGCCTATACAATAAATCCCCCAAATTCCCCCAAATTTAAATAAACCTTTATGGCATATTATTACAATACAGCAATACTGGTGTTGACAGGGAACAGTAAGAGAAGATGCCAAATCATTCAAAACAATAAGCAATTTGCTTTTAGGAGCATTGTGCCAGCGTGCAGCGCTGTTCCAAAACGTGTCAACGTGTGTCGTTGCCTGGGAAACGCACATCCCATAATACAACTGTTCGCATCGCATCCCATAATAGTATGATGATACTTGGGATGCCATTGCCAACATAGATGCAAACAGGTTAGTTAAAGTTTAGCGTCGCCAGCGAGGGCCCCCACGGTGGGAGTACGTTTTGAAATCCCTCCAGGCCTGAAAATTGTTCTAGGGGAAACACTGTATATGTATGTATATATATATATATATATATATATATATATATATATATAGTGAATATCTCCATGTCTAACAGGCCACTGTGCCCCGTTCTCCTCTGAGGAGCGCTGGCAATCTGTGGTGTCATTGAAGGCCCCGCAGCACAGCTCTTATTAAATATCTCAAGATGTTTTGAACACCCTGCCTGTTAAATACAGTAAATCCATCAGTATTTGTTCCACCGCTGAGCTCTGATGGTGATAATGCCACTTCCTTGTCTTCCCCCATCGCTGAAGTCTGTGTATTTGTGAGTTCATGATGTTGACAGCTTGGCAGAGCAGTGGGAGGCATGTGGGCGAGTGCCAGGCGATACACTGAGCTGGAGTCAGTCTTAGAGGCCCGCGCGCCTTCATTATTCAGCATGGATCTATTGAGCATCTGGGAGTAAATTATTCATCAACATCGACCTAGTTCCGCGGTGCTAACTTACTGATGCTAATGTTGCATGGTGCTAAGTTAGACACTTGGGATGTCATCAGGCGTGCTGATAAGAGCCGCTGCTGCAGTCTGATGTAGTTACCATGGCTGAATGGAGAGTGTGTGTACTGAAACGATAAGGTTGTCAAAAGTATCGATAGTATTGATTAGGGGTGGGAGTCCCCAAGACACGATATTCTAAGTCACGATACAATATTATTGCGATTTAAAAAATATTGTGATATATTGTGATTTATTACCTTTTTTCAACTGCAAATGATGTCCCCCCAAAGGGGTGAAAAAAACTTTGTCAACATCTGTTTTATCTAACAACATAAAATTTCCAGTCTGTTCCTCTCACTTCAATAATTTTTATTGCCGCAAAAATGGGATTGTCAAGCAGGAAGACTGATCAACACTGTCATAAAAACCTGTCATAAATGTTGCATGCACTTGACAATTTATATAAGAAAATATCTCAATACTTTGTCTCGATCCCCTAGCCCACCCTAGTATCAATAAGTATAATTGAAATGGATACAATACTCAATAAGAGGCTAATCTGCTGTGTAAGTGCAAAGTGCCTAGATTCTGGAGAAGCATGTGTCTGTCCATCTGTCTTCCTTTTTTTAATGCCTCTCGATGTGGTACCAAAAATGGTATCGAGTCAATCAATATTTCTCTGGGTATTGGTATCAAAGCTGACCACTGCCTCCCTCTCTCTCTGGCAGACTGACCACTGCCTCCCTCTCTCTCTGGCAGACTGACCACTGCCTCTCTCTCTCTGGCAGACTGACCACTGCCTCTCTCTCTCTCTCTGGCAGACTGACCACTGCCTCTCTCTCTGGCAGACTGACCACTGCCTCTCTCTCTCTGGCAGACTGACCACTGCCTCCCTCTCTGGCAGACTGACCACTGCCTCCCTCTCTCTCTGGCAGACTGACCACTGCCTCTCTCTCTCTCTCTGGCAGACTGACCACTGCCTCTCTCTCTGGCAGACTGACCACTGCCTCTCTCTCTCTCTCTGGCAGACTGACCACTGCCTCCCTCTCTCTCTCTGGCAGACTGACCACTGCCTCTCTCTCTCTCTGGCAGATTGACCACTGCCTCTCTCTCTCTGGCAGACTGACCACTGCCTCTCTCTCTCTGGCAGACTGACCACTGCCTCCCTCTCTCTCTCTGGCAGACTGACCACTGCCTCTCTCTCTCTGGCAGACTGACCACTGCCTCTCTCTCTCTGGCAGATTGACCACTGCCTCTCTCTCTCTGGCAGACTGACCACTGCCTCTCTCTCTCTGGCAGACTGACCACTGCCTCTCTCTCTCTCTGGCAGACTGACCACTGCCTTTCTCTCTCTCTGGCAGATTGACCACTGCCTCTCTCTCTCTGGCAGACTAACCACTGCCTCTCTCTCTCTCTCTCTGGCAGACTGACCACTGCCTTTCTCTCTCTCTGGCAGACTGACCACTGCCTCTCACTCTCTGGCAGATTGACGACTGCGTCTCTCTCTCTCTCTGGCAGACTGACCACTGCCTCCCTCTCTCTCTCTGGCAGACTGACCACTGCCTCCCTCTCTCTCTCTGGCAGACTGACCACTGCCTCCCTCTCTCTCTCTGGCAGACTGACCACGTGTTGCTGCTAGAGTGAAGCTTACAACAAACTCCTCCCAGTGTGTCTGTGCTGGACACTAGCAGGCCACTATCAGTGTGTCAATCAATGACAGGAGGAGAAATAATGGCACATGGTGTGAACAGAAAAATCAAATCAAATCCTGCTTCTTCTGCCTTTAGGAGCTTCTGCTGCTTTGGTGTTGGTTCTAAATAGTTGAGTTTTCAGCCATACTATTGAGTTCAAGTGGATGCTTGAGTATAGTCCTCACATGATATAGCTGCAACTGCTATGAGATTGTTCAAATAAAATAAACTTGAAGACTACACCAAGTACCTAGTGCCATGGAAGCAGTTATCTATCTATCAATCAAGCAATATATCAATCTATCTATCTATATTGATTGATTGATTGATTGATTGATTGATTGATTGATTAATATTGATTGATCTCTCTATCAAGACAGACTTACCAAGCCTTTTTTATGTCAGTACTCCCTTTTCGGTACATTCCTGTGAAGATATATTGGGCTTTGCCCCATTATGTTAGTGACCAACCGATTCTCGAAACTTAAGTAAGAAAGATGTTTACCGTATTATTATTATTATTATTATTATTATTATTATTATTATTATTATTATTATTATTGTTGTTGTTGTTGTTGTTGTTGTTGTTGTTATTATTGTTATCAATCAGCAATAGAGCAGGGCACAGTTTTGCAAACACAGCTTAGATTGGAGAAAAGACATGGTGGTTTTCGAGGGAAAACAGAAAGGCGAAAACAGCCAGCATTCTCAGTGGAATACATTAGCCGGACAGCAGAGGCATGCTTCAGATAAACCCTTCAGATGCCTTCAGTGTCCTGCTGACTTTCAGCCCGTCTCCAAAGAGACACGTTGCGTGCCAGGGAGCATTCATCAAATTAGAGCAGTGAGAAAACAATGTGAGAGCCCACAGAGACGAGCCGACAGGTTCTCACAGAGGAGCCCCCCCCAGACGCCGTGCCGGGCGAGGGGGAAACATGCATTACAGTGAAAGGTACGTTTCTCATATTGGCCACACAGCAGTTCTTACAGGAACAGCATTGAGCACCGCAGCAATGAGTCCGGGAGACGTGGATGTTCGCATTTACTCGTACTCTTACGTGTAAAAATCAATGGGATTTTTGTATGGGGTTTTGGGTTTGAGGTCTGTGGTTAACAGACGTTTATGAAACAGCGAACTTTGTGTTCAACACAATAATCATCACAATGAGGACCACTTTTATGATTTTTGAAGCGTAAATGGGGGGTTTTTTAACCCGATTTTCAGAAAACGCTTCAAATCATGAATGTGGTCCTCACGAAGGTTACTGTTTCATGAACTTTTGTTAACCACACAGACCTTATTTCATAACCTGACGCTGCCAGATGGATGAGTTTGTTCACATTTGTGGGATTGTGAATTTGTGGAACAATGCCGCCCCCATCTGGCGGAGTCAGGCTACTTATTTCATGCATTTAACCGAAATCCCAATACAAAAATCCCATTCACTTTTATACGTAAGAGCCGGAAGTGCTAACCCCCCAGGTCTTCCGGCCTTATTCCTGCAGTACTCTATTAGGCAGCAGGGGGGCAGTGCGGTGGAGATAAGGGTTTGTAGGCCTGTAGTGTCTGAAAGCTCTGTTTACACGGCAACACCCCCTGCATAAAACGGCAAACTTTTTTAGCGTTAGTGTCTTCCTTTTACATGGGAACGGCGTTCTTGCAGCCTGAAAACGCAAAAAAGTTAAAGTAAAGGTCCCAGAGTGGAATTCTTGGATAACGCCGCCCTTACTGTCGCTGTGTAAAGTGGTGAAACGCAGTACAGGTGACGACACAACCCCCCTTCACCATGGAAGACAATGAGATATAATAATGACAATATAGGAGCATTGAACTAGCCCAATACAGCCTTATGGCACAATCAATCGCATTGGCATTCAACAAACATGATAATGATTTGCTAAAAACACATAATCTGCGTTAAGTGCCCGCTAATCACTCCTTCATTAAATAATTGAAGACAATTTACGGCCAGATGCATTTCCTCAAATCCCAATTGTGTTCCAAAGAAAACAGGTCTTTTTTATGGAGCTTTACTGGGTTTTTATTCTGTAATCCAATATGGAGCAGTTTACCACCATTCGTGACTTCTGTGTCACTCTATCGCGTGGAAAATTCATTATCCTACAAAGCTAAATCAAGTCTGTTAGAAATAGACAGAATAGAGGAAGCTAGGCGTTTTTACCTTCAAAATAAAAGCCATCATTTATAACTGGGTAAATAAAAATCAGGGCCGTCGACTCACTACTGTAGGTGTTAAAATTGACTTTTAGTTGTCTGTGTCCAATGACCTGAACCTGGACCTCAGGAGGACGTGGGCTCAGAGCTGGAACAACTGTTAGCCATAGCTGTTAGTTGTGAGCTACGTTTGCTAACTAAAGTGTTCGCCAGGGTCAAAACACCACGATAATAACTTTTAACCGGTTCGAGTCACGGTCTTTCCATAAAGCCCACCAGCTTTGATATATGTTGGATAGTTGTTGATATTAGAACAATATTGTGGCTCTAAAATAATGTTTTTACAGAGTTGTGGGCAACTGTCATGGGGGCGACTCTGTTTCCGGCATTTCCACTCTGAGAAGAACAGACAGTCCAATCAATCCGTCCATCCAGAAAAAGTTCAGCCCCCTTGAAGATTGTGTGAATCAAAACGTATGCACGTTTGCTGGAGACGTCATCAGTGCTCCACGGACAGACGGACAGCTGTCTTTGGAAATGAATGGAAGTGAAGAGAGAAATGAATGCAGACGGACAGACACCACGGATCATCAGTGTGACCCCAGCCTCAGAGCAGCCAGACTCTCTCCTGCGCTGGTACGGCGTCAAAACGGAGAGCGAGAGTAGTAGGTCTGTTAGATAAACTGGGGTTCAGCAGAACGGAGGCTAGTTGCTGAGGCAGCAGGACCGTACAGAGCACACGGACCAGGAGGCTAGTTGCTGAGGCAGCAGGACCGTACAGAGCACACAGACCAGGAGGCTAGTTGCTGAGGCAGCAGGGCCGTACAGAGCACACAGACCAGGAGGCTAGTTGCTGAGGCAGCAGGACCGTACAGAGCACACAGACCAGGAGGCTAGTTGCTGAGGCAGCAGGGCCGTACAGAGCACACAGACCAGTACAGGGCTCCACCTGGAAGTCTCATTACGCAGGACAGGAGCATGATCAATCCTCTGAGATGGAAAGCAGCGTGACACCAGGCACCTTCAGCTGAGTCAGGCTGGACTTTCCAGGTCCATAAGATCACCCCAGTGCCCGTCCATAGCTTCCCTTCACATAGAGACACTGCGTAACGCGTCATCATTCAGAAGCCACGCCCAAGACGGGGGAAAACAGAAACCCCCCCCTCCAATCCTGGCGTTCTCCTATGTCGCGTGCATGGTTGCGTGTTGCACAAAAAGATTGTATATACGGAAGATGAACACTCCAACTTACTTCCTTGACAGCTAGATCCACATTTTTCTTCTCGCCAATTCCCAATGGCTTCCTTGTTTTGCTCAGGAGTACAAAAAAACTTGAACTGGCGATTTTTTACATTTGTTGTCTGCGCAGCCCACCACACCAACAGCTTTTAGCTATGTTTAATTCAAGGAAAATGACGCTGGTGTGTGGAAATGAACGGAGCTTCTCCCCCGTGATGGGCGTGGCCTATTTCATGCAGTGTCTCTATACCTGCATTTGGCCTTTTAAGTATGTCTGTATGAGATTTATTTTCAAGATCTGTCAGCGCCCCCTTCCCCCCCCCCCCCCCTCCCCAGTGCTCATGTTCTACTGTAGCTCCAATTCCCCGGACATCCTAAGCATTTGATATGTTTAAGTGTATCAATAAAATCAAATAAAAATTAAAGTAGCTCGAACACATCCCGCTCCCTTGTCTGGTACTCCCGATCGTCTTGTCGGGCTTTTACCACTGCAGGCCATGTGGAGCTCTTCCCACTCCCTCTCATAGGAGCTCTGAGCACAGTCAGATAAATGAGCTGTGCTGGAGGTTCACCGTGACTTCAGCACTTTAGGACATCGCTTCAGATTAATGACGCTCTGCGAGCCCCAAGCCTTTGCTTTCAGCATTTTAGAAATACCTCCAATAATGAAGTACAGGTACAACCTGCTTATAGCTTGTCTATTAGACTATCTTTCCTCAAGGCATGCTGCTCTTTACATCAGTAATGAAGTACAGGTACAACCTGCTTATAGCTCGTCTATTAGACTATCTTTCCTCAAGGCATGCTGCTCTTTACATCAGTAATGAAGTACAGGTACAACCTGCTTATAGCTCGTCTATTAGACTATCTTTCCTCAAGGCATGCTGCTCTTTGCATCAGTAATGAAGTACAGGTACAACCTGCTTATAGCTCGTCTATTAGACTATCTTTCCTCAAGGCATGCTGCTCTTTACATCAGTAATGAAGTACAGGTACAACCTGCTTATAGCTCGTCTATTAGACTATCTTTCCTCAAGGCATGCTGCTCTTTGCATCAGTAATGAAGTACAGGTACAACCTGCTTATAGCTCGTCTATTAGACTATCTTTCCTCAAGGCATGCTGCTCTTTGCATCAGTAATGAAGTACAGGTACAACCTGCTTATAGCTCGTCTATTAGACTATCTTTCCTCAAGGCATGCTGCTCTTTACTTCAGTAATGAAGTACAGGTACAACCTGCTTATAGCTCATCTATTAGACTATCTTTCCTCAAGGCATGCTGCTCTTTACATCAGTAATGAAGTACAGGTACAACCTGCATATAGCTCGTCTGTTAGACTATCTTTCCTCAAGGCATGCTGCTCTTTACATCAGTAATGAAGTACAGGTACAACCTGCTTATAGCTCGTCTATTAGACTATCTTTCATCAAGGCATGCTGCTCTTTGCATCAGTAATGAAGTACAGGTACAACCTGCTTATAGCTCGTCTATTAGACTATCTTTCCTCAAGGCATGCTGCTCTTTACATCAGTAATGAAGTACACGTACAACCTGCTTATAGCTCGTCTATTAGACTATCTTTCATCAAGGCATGCTGCTCCTTACATCAGTAATGAAGTACAGGTACAACCTGCTTATAGCTCGTCTATTAGACTATCTTTCATCAAGGCATGCTGCTCTTTACATCAGTAATGAAGTACAGGTACAACCTGCATATAGCTCGTCTGTTAGACTATCTTTCCTCAAGGCATGCTGCTCTTTGCATCAGTAATGAAGTACAGGTACAACCTGCTTATAGCTCGTCTATTAGACTATCTTTCCTCAAGGCATGCTGCTCTTTACATCAGTAATGAAGTACAGGTACAACCTGCTTATAGCTCGTCTATTAGACTATCTTTCCTCAAGGCATGCTGCTCTTTGCATCAGTAAACACAACAACAATGTTGAGCTAATGAACCCTCCAGACTGAAACTGAAACTGGCAAACGTCTCTCCCCCCCAGCCCCTCTCCCTTTCTTACGTTAGATGAGACGAGCTCATTTTTGACACACCGACGTGAAAAACATCACATGGGTGCCAGTGGTGGTGGTGGTGGTAGCCCCCTTTCCCTGATTTCTGAATCCAAGTACCGCCTTTACCCGACTACAACATTTTCCTTAGAAAACTGCAAGAGAAAACTATCGCATAATGATGCAATGAATCAATGATAACCCACCTTTTGAAGAATATAACATTACACGATAAGAAATGGAGTGAAAGAGTTGCAATTATTGGCTCCTGAGCAGATTTATTTTAACGTTTCCATTTATTTTCATGATTTATTCTTAGATTTTTCCATTTCCCCCCTGTAGTACCTCCACGTACGCCTAGGGGAAGCATACCCCCAGTTTGGGAACCGCCGATTTAGGCCATCTTCTTCAGAAAAGATGTAACTGTCCTTTTTTTCCGAACCCTAACCTTTTCTGGCATCCGAGCCAAGCTAGCTGTCACGGTTGTCATCACTGTGGCTATATTGCACAGTAAGCCCTTCACATAGCCCACATTGAATTGTCACGGGTGAAGAAGAAGCCAAGCGTCGGTGAAGGACACCATGAATCTGTAATGTTATTGGATTTCACCCAGGTCATGACCACATCACAGTGTTGACCTACACACTAATCCTGGCGGGCAGACCTCTCTGTCCAGTAACGTGCATTTATTTTATTGTTGATTCGGAGGCTTGCCTCCAATAAAGCACATTCATTTTAAAGGGTTGATACTTTGACAAGATAGATAATAAAAAAAAAGATTGGATTTCGATGTGGCTTGCAGGCACAATTGTGCTATAGTTTGATAGTTCTACACAGAGTCTTTGTCCATGTAAAGTGAAGGTTGGTTTTGAAAGTGTATATCATGGGTGTCTGTCTGAAATTCACAATAAAGCTACTATATAATCCTGGGGTTTTTGGGGGTGGCATTAATTATTGATATATCACCTACATTTTTTGAAGGCTCAGAGCTGCCGAAGGAATATTTCCAACCCGATTTCCAACATATACAGTAGATCCCACTAGTGTATAACTCAATGTGTTCATATTTTCTCCGGTGATTTGCTTTTGAAGCCTAGATCTTTGTGAAATCATTCTAATTCATCGACTCATTATAAAAAGGCTATTGCATGTCGCCGTGGCGATGCAGTTTAGGGGCCCTCGCAGCTTTCCTGACCTAAATGAGGAGACAGAGAAACTTATAAATACGAGCGGCGGGCGTCGTCCACCTCCACTCAGGTTATTCTGTGGGGAGTTAACCTACATCGAGTACACCCACATCACACGGCTTCCTCTCCTCCGCCTGCAAATAAATCAGAAGGACAGGGGCTGAAGGGAGAGGAGAGAGGAGAGAAGAGGGGTGTGAGAGAGAGAGGCAGAGAGAGGAGAGCAGTAAAGGGGGAGAAGAGAGAGAGAGAGAGAGAAGTATTGATTCCCTTATTCCGGTTCCTCTGCCAGTCGGTGCAGTGTGTCAGGATCTCCCGCCAGGAAAAACAAATCACACGGCTGAAGTGATGGATGTGCCACTCCAGGATCCGACGGCTTTGCCATCTGGATGGCCGACACTGTATATCAGCCTCATGCACAGCAAATTAAATTTACATTTGGACGGCTTCCCCAGGCCTCGGCGAGCCAGCACAGATGCACCCGAAACAGCTCAACTAATGGCTCCGATCTATTATCTCCCAGGTCTGTTATGTAAGGGGACCATGTGGGTTCATGTTCAGAATGTCCACAATGACGTTACGGTGACAATCCAATCGCATTACATTGCGCGCAAATGGGATGTTAAGCAAAATTATGACATCACCTTTAATTTCCCTCAAGATGAGTCGATGCTAATCTAACTTGCGGCTGTATTTGGGAGGCAGGGTCAACGTAAATTAAATAATGGTGAAAATTCGATAAAACTCCAAGTTCATCTTCGTTTTCTGGAGCTGTCAAAAAAACACGCCGTGCCTCACGGTGATCTGAATTAGCAAGCAGCGTGTAAAAAAGTTAATGCGGGTTAGATAGCGTAACGCGGGAATTTGTGCAAGTAAAAATGTTAGCACAAGATGGATAAGTAGAGGTGTACGGCTATAACGCTGTGCTTAGCAGGACTCTGTAACCGACAAAGCTAGCCCTGCCCTGAAGAGCCATGCTTCAATTCAATGACCTTTAAGGCAGAGCTGATCAAATGGCCTGAAGCAAGACTATAAAAGAACATTGCCGTAGTTATTATATTATATATTATTATATTATATATATATTGCAGTAGAACGTTTTGCACTGTACTTTTGTTCTAGTCTTTTGTTTGCCCTTTCCCATTTTCCAACAGGGTGCATGTTTGGCAGGTGAGGAAGTGCATGGAAAGCGCTTTCCAATTTATAATTGAGATAAATTGGAAAACTGTCTCCAACGGATTAGCATTAAAGTAGATGTGGCAGCAGAATAACAAAGCCCCTCTATCTCTCGCACAGTTTGGGTTTATTCTACTTTCTTACTTTGTAAAAGAGCCACTGAATCAAACTGAAAGAAATAAGACAACCATATTGATTTTGCTTGCTGCATTGCTCTTTGTTTTCCAATCTCTATTTGAAAGTTTTGGTGGGTCTTTGTCCTCTAAATGTCAGAGGTGTTTTGCGATGGGAGCCACACACTGCAGCATGTGAGCTGTGAACTTTAGCCTCCAATCTTCCTTAATAATCAGATGTGGTTGTTGTTGTTTTGTGATGCAGCAGCTGCAGTGTTGACAGTTAAATCCAGCGGCTGAACAGTGTGGCGGTCTGGATTCACTCCTCATGCCCCTCTCTCCTTAACCTAACCCTCTATTAGCATACAGCAGTGCTGGATGAAGTATCTGAAAGTCACAGTAAAAGTACAGATATCTTGGCAGAACATGACTTTGGTATAAGTTAAAGTCACCTATTAGAATATAATTTTGAGTGAAATGCTTAAAGTATCTGATATTTACTGTAGGCCTATCAAAAGTAATCCGATATAAAATGTACATAAGTATTTAAAGTAAAGGTAAAGTAAAGTAATGCTGTTAATTATAAAGAGGCAAGCAAACGTGCCTGGGCTTGAGTGGAAATCTTATTCTTCTTGAGTTTCATAGCAGGTGGCAAACAACGCTATGGTGCGTTACCGCCACCAACTGGAAAGGAGTGTGGATCGTGATTAACGTTGCGTACCTTGCAAGCTAGGAGGTCTGATTCGCCAAACAACATTTCTTCTGATTTTATTTTGTAGTGACGAGTAACGAAGATGCTTATGGGAAATGAAAGAGCAAAAGTATACATTCTATTTAGGAACTGTGGTGGAGTACAAAGTGAAAGTTGACACAAATAGTAAATAAAGTACAGATAATCCCCCCAAAAATACTTAAGTACTGTAACAAAGTATTATTACTTTGTTACATTACATCACTGGTTTATCTCTCACCGTAACGATGTGGCCTCACCTCTCCGCTCTATGTCTCTCTCTCTTGTCAGACCACGGACGACCTGCTGGTGGCGTCGGCCGAGTGTCCGAGCGATGACGAGGACATCGATCCCTGTGAGCCGAGCTCAGGTGGGTTAGGTTAGTCATCTCTTTTTATTCTACTTCTCTCTGGGTGTGTCAGTGTCTCTGTGTGTGTCACACTCCCACCCCCACCACTGTAGCCTACACGCTGGGCTAACACACGCTGGGCTAACACACTGCATTTAGATGTGCAGAGTGGAGTTTTGGTAACAGCCTACACATATTTCTTGGAGGTAGAGCTGCCGCGGAGGCAGAAAAAGAAACATCACATTGGTTGAGTTTAAACTCAGTAGGAGTTTTTCAGAGTGCAAGTTAGATACAGTAACTGGCAAACCTGAAGAAGGAACTGTGCTCAAACTATAAATATAACATATAAGGGTCATTTTCTTTTCATTCATACTGTAGGTAACTAGCTTAGGCTACAGTAGCTAACTAGCTAAACTAGAGTAGATAGCTCCTGTGTTAGCTTAGGCTAGAGTAGCTAACTAGCTAAGCTAGAGTAGATAGCTCCTGTGTTACCTCTTGTCTTTTTTACTGGGCTTCAATCTACATGTAATATTATTCATGGAGAAATATGATGGCCCCGCCCATTGATGTTGAACTCAACCCCTGATACTCTTCCTCTGAGAGATGTTTGTAGAAGTCAAACTCTGATGTGTCAACGTAGCTGCATGTGTCTAATTAGTCCTTACTTTGTGTTTCAATTGTGCACCTGTTTGTTCATTCGTGAGCTCATCTTGTTAATATACAAACAGGGGAGATGTCAGGAAGCAGTTATAATGATCAGAGCCCACATGACTCCAACAGATGATAGGAATAAGCATAAAGCCAAGCTGACTTCTCAACACTCAGTCAGAGGGTCCCCACAGCAGAGGGTCCCCACACAGAGAGTCCCCACAGCAGAGGGTCCCCACACAGAGAGTCCCCACAGCAGAGGGTGCCCACAGCAGAGGGTGCCCACACAGAGGGTCCCCACACAGAGAGTCCCCACAGCAGAGGGTGCCCACACAGAGAGTCCCCACAGCAGAGGGTCCCCACAGTAGAGGGTGCCCACACAGAGAGTGCCCACAGCAGAGGGTCCCCACAGCAGAGGGTCCCCACAGCAGAGGGTCCCCACAGTCAGAGGGTCCCCACAGCAGAGGGTGCCCACACAGAGAGTGCCCACAGCAGAGGGTCCCCACAGCAAAGGGTCCCCACACAGAGAGTGCCCACAGCAGAGGGTCCCCACAGCAGAGGGTCCCCACACAGAGAGTGCCCACAGCAGAGGGTCCCCACACAGAGAGTGCCCACAGCAGAGGGTCCCCTCAGCAGAGGGTCCCCACACAGAGAGTGCCCACAGCAGAGGGTCCCCACAGCAGAGGGTCCCCACACAGAGAGTGCCCACAGTCAGAGGGTCCCCACAGCAGAGGGTCCCCACACAGAGAGTGCCCACAGTAGAGGGTCCCCACACAGAGAGTGCCCATAGTCAGAGGGTCCCCACAGCAGAGGGTCCCCACAGCTGCAAATTCAATGTAGCAGCAAGCAGTTGGAGTTTGTCCTGTTGTTTCACCTGCTCCTTTGATCATCTCTAGGTGCTTAATGCCTCCATCCCCCAATAGAACTCGCTCAAGTGAGTTTTTGGGGTTAGTTGGTTTGGGTTTGTTTCTTTGTTTCCTCAAATAATTCCATAACGGTTTACATTAACATTGTTCTGACAAATTGGGATTGTAATTCTCAGTATGTTTATTGCCGGCAATCAAGCCAAACTTCTAATCTCTTACCTTGCCACTCTCGGAAGGCAATTAAGTGTAGCCCTGGTGCTTAGTCTTAGTCTTACCGAGAAAGAAAAGGCTTTTCAAATGCATTCTGAAGGGATAAGCCAGGAGAACAATTAAGTCCAGACCCAAGGCCCCCCCACTCCATCTGTATCTGCTATCGATCAGTATGTGGTAATAAAACCTCGACCAAATGAATGTCTGCCCCACAGCCTAGACTACTAACTTGTTAGCGCGAGACCAGGCTTCTGCCTAGCTACTGCACATTACAGCGATATCCCCATTGGGCACCTGCACAATAGGTAGAATGTACATCAGCTACCTCCATCAACCCCCCGCACACAGGAGACTGGTCCACTAAGCAGTTTGCATTACCGTGTTCTCTGACAAGGGCATCTGCCAAAACATCAGTGGCGAAGTGCGTGATGCGCGGAGACACACACTCCCCGAGCAGAGTATCCCCCTCCTTCTGTGATCACTGACGGGGGGATTTGACACCAGAGCTGTGGGCTCCCAGGGTGGCAGCTGTCTAACAGCGTATAGTGATTAATATCTACGTTCAGGGCCATTCACACGCTCTGCCAAGCACTCACCACTGCATCTCCAACAGAGAGGAGACCAGATCCTCTGTCACCGATAGAGGACTACTTTCTCAGATTACTGTTCGATCGACTTATTTTAATAAGTTGACACCTATAACACGTCATTTTTTAATTAAGAACATTTTTTTAATCATTCCCCAACCCCCCCAGAACACCCCACACACACACACACACACACACACACACACACACACACACACACACACACACACACACACACACACACACACACACACACACCCCATTGTTTTCTCCCCAGTTGTAGTTGGCCAATTTCCCCTGCTGTCTGGGTCGTTGCTCCGCCCCCTCTGCTGATCTGGGGAGAGTTGTAGACTAGCACACGCTTCCTCAGATACATGTGCAGCGAGGTGTTTCACCAGCAGGATGTACTGTAGCACGTGGGGGGATCACGCTATTCCCCAAAGTCCCCCCCCCCCGCCGCCGCCGTGTTTGTGCCAATTTCGGTGCTTCTTTCCAGACGTGAACAATTTTTCTTTAATGTGCTCCACTAGTAACTGTAGGAGTGTGTGGCTATTTAACAAAGTGATCCCAGGAGGAGCTGGGCTTTGAAGCTGGCCATTATGGGAGTCATCTCTGGACCCAAGGTCAGCTGTAGACCACACGGTATATCAGCGTGTCCTCGTCCCCACAGCAGAGCAGGTATATCAGCGTGTGCTCGTCCCCACAGCAGAGCAGGCCTATCTGCCATCGACTGACATCAATCGGGGGGTCTCTGCTTTATTTCTCTTACCTCCGGAAAGCAGACGTAGCAGCTTATCATCCCGCAGGACTCCGATTAGATCACTGCAGCAAATTGAAACCTGCACCCCCCCATCTGGTTCCACAGGCCCATGGTGCTGTAACACATCTGATCTGTAACAGATCTGATCTTACAGGAGGCTGCATACACCCAGCAGCTGCATATCACATTGACTACATGTACAGGCACACATGAATGCAACTATACTCCCATCACGGTAATAATAATAATCAACAACAACAACAATAATAATAATCATCATAATCATCATGATCATGATGATGATGATGTATTTATGTATTGTGTTTATTGCCTGTTGATGACTACGGATGGAAACTAGCATTCTTGCTAAAATCCGGTGTATTTACATTACATCATGTATGTATTGTTCATTAATATATGCTGTCCCTTCCAAATAAACAAATACATAAATAAATGGTAATAATAATAATAATGATATATTATTATTATTATTATTATTACCTAGACTATATATATATATATCTCTGTGTGTGTATATGTGTATGTGTATGTATGTATATATGTATATATATGTATATATGTATGTGTGTGTGTGTGTGTGTGTGTGTGTGTGTGTGTGTGTATATATATATATATATATATATATATATATATATATATATATATATATATATAGTGTGTGTGTGTGTGTGTGTGTGTGTGTGTGTGTGTGTGTGTGTGTGTGTGTTGTTTATTGTGGATCCCCATTAGTCTGCACTGAAATATCAATAGCACCAAGGTCACTCTATTTCATATCATATATCACAGAAAGTGTATGAATTAATGATAATATAATGTTATATAATATAATATAACACAATCTAGTACAATATAATTTAATATAATATAATACAATAATTAATGACCTAAAACGATCTCATTATTCATCACTGCATGTTTTAACTTTTTTTTTTTTTACAAAAATGTGTTCCTTGCCATTGTTATATTACTAGGTACATTATTCCAATAAGCAACTGCTCTATACATTACCGTCCTTTTCAGTGCATGGTAGAGGTAGAGTGAATCGAGAATCTACTGCCTGTCTTGTTGTATAGCCATGTCTAGTATTAGTGGGGTACAGTTGTGAGTGTAAGCCCTGTGGTTTCCCAGTGTTCCAGATGTTAAACAGAAAGGTTACCAAGCTGCATGCTATTCTTTGTTCCACCTTCATCCATGACAGTGCGGCATGCATCCCCTCCACACTGCTCCTCTTAGAGCAGCGGGGAGTGAGGCGTGCCGCCCTGTTCTGGGCCAGCTGGAGTTTGGCCAGATCTTGTTTAGAGGCGCTAGACCATATTGTTGACTAAAAGACTAAACATTGTATTACCAGTTTAGCTGTACTACTAGTCAACATCAGATTAGCACACCTTCTGATCATTGAAGTAGTGCTGCTCATTTTAGACACCATGCTGTTAATTTGTTTTGACCAAGAAAGCGTTTCATCAATTACCAGCCCCAATAATTTAGCATCTCTGACCTGACTATTCAGAATAAGATTTTGTTTCGGATTTGTTCTTAATGTATATTTGGAGGTAATCATTATACTCTTGGTTTTCCCAACATTTAACTTTAACTTATTTTCGCTTACCCAGTTCGACACAATCATTAAGTCATCTTGCAGCATCCTATTAACAGACTCAGGATTCTTGGCCGCAACGTACATGGTAGTGTCGTCTGCAAAGATCTCCATTGCTGCATTATTCAGAATCAGAAGTAAATCATTAACAAAAATGGAATACAATAAAGGACCAAGGCAACTTCCTTGGGGCACTCCAGCATGGAGGTTCCTCATCTCCACATTACACATTGTAACCTATTTACTAAATAATTTCTCAACAATTTAATAGAACTTCCTCTGAATTTATATGCTGCTAGTTTCATTAGTAGAAGCACATACTATATACACATACTGTATACACACACACATACATACATACATACATACATACATACATACATACTGTACATACATACATACATACATACTGTACATACATACATACATACAGTACATACATACATACATACATACATACATACATACATACATACATACTGTACATACATACATACATACATACATACATACATACATACATACATACATACATACTGTACATACATACATACATACATACATGCATACATGCCAGATTGCCAACATTTTTCCCCCAAGTATTTGCCTGCACAGGGGTTAAAGTGGGATTTGGCACAGCCTATACTGTCACACCACTCTTAAAAGCATGTGCATTTTACCTCCACTGTCTGCCTATCAGGGAATCATTCACTGCATAGCTGTCAATAATTTATTTTGACAAAAATAAAATACAAAGCACCATTATAATCTAATGAGCACTAATGTGTTCTAAAATATTGCCACATTTTAGTCAGACTTACTTCCAGTGCATCAGCAAGTTAACATATCTTTTTAATATTTTGACATTTTCAGACCTTTTTTTTTTCTTGCAACTTTTCTGGCGCTATCAATCTTGCTGAGATTAGATCATCAACAAGTCAACAAGTTAAATCAAGTGTTGAAAACAAACAAGATTAGGCTGCTCAGATCTATTCATCACAGTGTTTTCACATTAAGATAGAAGTTTGAGTGTGATGCAACCATTTCACACCTAACTACATGTCCTTTCCTTTTTACTACCACCTCTTGGAATGTCACAGGCAATTAATCCCAACTCTTGGCTCCTTAAAAAAATCATGGTGCTTTAACACAAGATTATGGGCCATGTAGTCAAGTCATATTTTAGGGAGGTGGTTTGCAGCCTTGGATTCTATATGGACAATTTTACTTTATTGTTACTCTCTGTGAGACGGCCATAAATCCTTTATTAACTGGCATAAACTGCTTTACGGAATATTGGGGTGCGTAACTGCTTTATGGGTCTATTGAAGGGCGTAACAATTAACACCTGTTAAGTTTGGCCATTTCTTTAAAAGAAATCCAAATTCAATTAGCAACCACTGTTGAGCTGATCAGCTGATCAAATAAAAAATAAAGGCAGCTGGCACAAATATCGAGTCTCTAACAGTTGCACAACTGTCAGGCAGTTGTGATGTCACTCGAGCAACTGTGATGTAGTATGAACTGATGGCGCACAGTTGCACGATGGCGCCTAGGTGGGTGGGCGGTGTCTGTCTGTCTCGTTGTTGTTAGTGGAGCATGTTGTAGGTGGAGCAGGTTGTTGCCTGTTTGCACAGGGTCAGTTGCCGTTTGCTTCTAGTGCTGGGTGATGTGTACACAATCAAATATCACAATATTTTTGACCAAATACAGTACCTCAATATTGATAATGTGACAATATTGTAGGGCGGTCTATTGGTGCATTCACAACATATTTACACAATGAGATTTTTGATAAACAAGGAATCCTGCGTGCTACGTGCGCTCCATTCCTAGGGTGGAGACTGAGATGATGCGCCATGGCTGCAGTTATGGAAATCGTGAAAATCGTGACTGACAGACAGACATGCAGATACTGCCCACCCACCTAGGCGCCATCGTGCAACTGTGAGCCATCGGCTCATACTACATCACAGTTGTTTGAGTGACATCACTGATGACATCACAATTGCTCGAGTGACATCACTGATGACATCACACACGGGGTGGTGAATGGGGGAACGGGCACTGCACTAGTAATGATTAAGTGGGTAAAGGCAAATAATAGAACAGCTAGAACAGTCTGGTAAGTTCGGAAAATTACATCACTTTACTGCCATGCAGCCTTTAAAACGAGGACTTATGCCATATCATACCATATTACGATATGCAACAATCTAAGACGATATCGACTCTCATATCACAATATGGATATAATATAAACAGATTGCCCAGCCCTAGCTGCTTCCTTTCTTTGGCATGATGCAGACCGTGCTGAGGGCAGCTGGTACCCAGTGACTGGCAGCCTGATGTTCCTCGTCTGCTTTCTGCCTCTCAGCTTCTTGACTGTGCAGCTCGTGTTACTGTTTGATCCCCTCTCACCTCCCTCACTCTCATATGCTTTGACTCTTTTTTTCCTTATTTCTAGCACTTTTCTCTGACATGATGATTTGGAGGGCGCTACGCTTCTGACCCTTCTGTCCACAATAGAATATTACGCTTATTTTACTGTTGAACTCCAGTAAGTTACTCTCAGTAAGTGTGTTCACAATACAAAACCATGAGAGTTATGTTCTGTGTCTTGATACAGAAGTCAATTAGGACATTTACAGTGAGTGAACTGGATATGATGGCAATTTCAAATTGATCGCCATGTTAATTTAGTCTAAACTAAAGTAAAAAGACATTTACAGTTTTTCTTTTTCTTTTCCCAGGGTGCCAAGTTAAACTCATACTCATAATACACATACACATAATTACTACACAACAATACCCATCGTGCTGGAAAAAATGCAAGAACCATACAGACTTTTTTTTCTTGATCTTGATGTTGATCTTAGAATACATGTCTTCCCTCTGATCGTCTCTAACCTCAGCCTCTCAGCCCCTTTCGCAGCGCATGCAGGCAACATGTAACCCAGGTTACCAGAACCCTGTAAATGCAAAATAGGTGTCTAACCTAAGAGATAATACTGTGAGTAAACAGTGAATATATGCCTACTTAAAAGTAGGATAACTAAGAAAATGTCTTATGTGAATACAATAAGCTAAAATGGTTATTGAAAATAATATAACCAGGAAATAATCGAACAGTGTTGCTAATAGCAGAAATAACGGGTGAAATAGCGTCTCGTGAACTATGCAGGGCCGTGTCTAACCCCTTTGGTGGATGTGCGGAATGTCAGTAACCATGAAATACTTTCAAAGTAAAAGTCCTCCAATCATAAATTCACCTTCCCATAGTTTTTAAAATATTATTTCACCCGTTATTTCTGCTATTAGCAACACTGTTAGATTATTTCCAGGTTATATTTTCAATAACGATTTTAGCTTATTGTATTCACATAAGACATTTTCTTAGTTATCCTACTTTTAAGTAGACATATAGCCCTCTATCGTTGCAACGGCCTAAAAACTGCGCTTAGTGCCAGGCGCAGCGCAGATTAGCCCACATTCACTGTTTACTGACAGTATTATCTCTTACGTTGGGACACCTATTTTGCATATTCACTTACTTTGGAGGCGTGTTTATCTTATGTCTACACATTTACCTTTCAGTCATTAATTATGTAACATGCAGTCAGGTGAAATCTGCACTGTGTCACTGAAACGAGCCCCTTATCCGAGATCAATCGACAGAAGAGGCCTCAGTGAGTTGTATTATAGACGACGACTCACCATGATATTATATTATAATATTATAGACGACTCAGCCTTCTACATTTCACAAATAAGCTCTTGCCATCTTCAGTCTGAGCTGCAGCAGTCCTTCAGAGGGCCCATGGGCAGGTTGAGTCTGAGCAGCAGCAGTCCTTCAGGGCAGGTTGAGGTTAATCGTCTCTCGTTTCCCTCAGCCTCCTCTCCTCTCCTCTCCTCTCCTCGCTCTCTGTCCTCCAGCATGTTGCAGTGGCATTAGCAGCTAGCAAAGTGTTTGACATTTGTTCTAATAGATTTAATTTATGGCTGAGAAACAATACATAGTAAGTCAACCAATAAATCAAATGGCAAACGGCAACTCTCTTATTTAGCCCGACGGCAGTGACAGGAAGGCAAGGAGGGGAAACAAAAATAGGGTAAGTTATCGTTTTAAAAGTAGCTGTGAGATTAATGAAACATTAACACAACTGTGCTGGCTTAAGAGGTCACTGCCTACATTTAATAGGTTATTCAATCATACCCAGCTGGGACTCTGTGTGTGTTCATCGCTTCCTTTGTTGACTACAGTGCACCAAGCATGCATGCCAATAGACTAGCGCTGCATAGGGCCAGCAGAGATGCTTTTGAATCAATAACATGCACAATAAGAATGCTACGTCTCTGTAAGTGAGTGAGCAGAAATTGTGTTCGCGGCCACATTTTACGTGCCATCACGCTGAATCTTTCAGGAAGTGTAAGGCTAACATGTTGGTCAGGAAATTCCACTCCTGTTCTGATGATGTGAAGATCACACTCTTTAGGGCTTACTGTACCCCTATCTATACTGCCCCCTTGTGGGTAAAGTTTAAGAAGGCGAGCATCCATAAAATTCAGGTTGCCTATAATGACTGCATGCGCTGCATCTTGCTGAAAAAGCCCAGGTGGAGCAGTGCTGGTGACCTGTTCTGTAAGGCGGGGGTGGCCACTTTCCAGGCGCTCCTGAGAAATCTGAGGTACAGGTTCATCTGTAGATTGAACGTGTCTCAGAATGTCATTAAGTTGCTCACTGATCCTGGGCTAAGCACTGTGAGATACCAGTCACAGATGTGGAAACTCTGGTATGATTCTCTTTTATAATGTTTTTGTTCTTTTATTGTGCCCTTATGTGCTTTGTGTCCTTTGTAATTGTGTATGTGACATCTATGGACTAAGTGTCTGTCAATAAAGGTTTGATTGATTGATTGATTGATTGTAAAGAACACCCCTGCAGGTGACTTTAACGAAGCTGGATTTTTAAAATTAAGTAATTACTGTATAGTGTATAGGGCCGAATAAATGGGCAAAAATGGCTAATTAGTGGCCAAAATGACTCAGCACCATGGAGAGCTCTATTCGTTAGCTACTGATGGAGCTTACCTGAGCGATGAAAACCCTCTGGGGAGAGAGAGGAGAGTGAGCAGTCACACAGGGACGATGTTACACTTCACGGCTGAAAATCACCACTGACAACCTTCAACCATCATCCATGCTTTTCTGCACAAAATGAAGATGGACATCTGCTTTTAAATGAAGTGTGTTCTCAGAGAAAACAGGATTTCACACTCATGACAGTCAGTCCTTCTGTAGACTGATCCCACCATATTTATATTTTCAATGATTACTTTTTCATTTTTCTACCACACATCTTTTGGCGTGCATACTTTGATGCTAACACAATGTGTCTGTTTATTAGTCTAAGTAGGGCGTGACAGATTTTACCTTCCCCCAAGAAAAGAAAAGAAAAGCCCCAACCAAAGCTCCCTTGTGGCAATATTAGAAGTCAGTTGGCAAATTCAGTGCTTGGAAACATTTAGCAACAAATCCCCAGTTTAGCCCTCAGTAAAGTTGCTTTCTGCAACAATAAGATAGTTTAGTGACTAATGGAAGTAAACACTTACCATATTTCTCTTATTCATTTCTCCATCCAGCCATGGTACCAAAGAGCGGCGATCCACACACTTCTTCCTGAGCCAGAGGAAGAGAATAATGATCAGATTAACATTGGTCGCTGCCGTGTTGTGAGGACATAGAGCTGTCTCCAGTAAGGGTGCTTTCTCACTGGCGCCTCGGTACCGTTCCCGAGCACACCAAATTGACCCCAGTTTTGGAACATTTGACGAGTGTGAACGTTGCGTTCCGCTCTGCGCCCGGGCGCACAACAGGGAACCGTGACAGGATCCACTTGAAAAGGTGGTCTCGGGAGCGCTTTGGCGTGCCCGGGCACGGAACACTTGCGAGTGTGAAAGCCAACCGTAGGCATAGTTGATGACGCAAGTGCACTCTGTTTCGTGGGGAGAGGGGAGGGGCCAATCGTTCCCAGTGAGAAAGCAACCTACGAGACACAGAATAAAGCCGTATGTGTGCTTACCAGAGGCGGAGCGACCCTATCAGCCCGGGGGGGGCGAAGCTCTTCTTCTTTTTTTCCAATTAAGGCCGGTGGCGAAGAAAAATTTGCCTTTTTTGCATGTTTGAATCTGTTTTAGCCATATTTAGTGGAATATCTCATTTTAAACACACCAATGTTATTGTCTATTGATTGAATTGCTCTCACACTCAGGCCTGGCCTGGCCTGGCATGCCAAAAAAAAAAAAAAAAATTGGATGGGAGTGGGCCCGGGGCGGGCGCACCCTCTGCCCCGGTGTACGCTCCGCTACTGGTGCTTACTGAAACCACATTCTACTCTTCATTCAAAGTGCAATGACAGGCTTCACTCTATAGGTGCACGAGCATAAAAGCCTTAGTAATTACTATTGCTATGATAAAGGTTCTAATTTAATTTCCCAAATCTACATTTTATGAGTAGAGCTACTGGCATAGCAATGAAACAAAGTGTGCCTGCACTCATACTGAAAAATGGTTTACAGAACATGTAAAGTCTCAAGAAAATCTGACAACACACCAGAGTCTTGGAGATGTTAATGATTAATCAACAATCCATGAATCACCATTAAGAATTTGATCTATCAAATGTACATTAACTGATTAATGTGTTCTATTAGCACCACATGCCACCACAGAGGAAGAAGAAAGCCAAGCAAGCAGGCAGAAAGTCCAGTGTGGGAGAATTACACCCAAAAAGACAACAGTATTCATTGTAAACATTGTAATACAATGGTGAAATTAGGGATGACAAAAATACCACGGTATCGCGGACCTTTATGTGTTATGGTTCTTCTCCTTCAGCAGCCATTAGCACGTTGAATTACAATAGCCTACGCATGGTTGTAAACAGTCAGAATGATTGAATTGATGACTTGATGACTTCTTGACAATCACAGCTACACTGATTGCTCTAGACTGGGCTGCCAGGGGGAGGGGGCATGTAACTGCACTCTGTCTGCAAGCGACCTGGGCACTTTCTCTCAGTGGGAAACAGCTGATAAGGTATATATATATATATATATACTTTTTTTTTTTTATTAAGAAAAGGTCAGGCCACACTCTGTCCATTCAATATAATGCTAAGTAGTCCTGGATGCTCCATTACCTCATAACACGCCTTATGTTCACCTTAAGTAACCCCCTCCTCCACTCTCCCTGTTTTCCCGCCCGTCACCTGACTCACCCTGTTGCAAATTACCAAACAAATGAACCCTTTCACTGCAGACAAATGAGGAAAAATAGCCTTTAAAGAGGACCATTTATTCGAATCCCGCTTGACAGGTCGGAATCTCTGATCCCATTCCCCTGCTTGGGAGCATGAGGCGAAAATAAGTGGGGAAAAGAAGGGGAAACGCATCGGGCATTTCAAAGTCATTGAAATGAGTGGTCCCACTGCAGCGCTGCTAATATCTGGCAGAGCAGAGTGTGTACAGTGCAGTGAATTCAAAAGACAAAAGAGGCGTGCGTCCTGCTGGCTCACCTGGTCGCACGCGTACCACAGAGGCTCGGTCCTTCGCGCGGCCGACGTGGGTTTGAATCCGACCCGAGGTTCTTTGCCGCATGTCATCTCCTCTCTCTCTCTCCCCACCTTTCCTGTCTGCCTGCTGTCCTGTCTAATAAAGGCAAAAAAAAATGCCCAAACAAATCTTGAAAAAAATAAGACAAAAGAGGCCATCAAATCAACTCTCCAATAACAAGAAAATGGAGCATTGAAGCCAGACCTTGTTCAATGTCTCATCTCGTCAACTTCATTCTCCACTGCCCGTCTGGATCGCAGATGCAATTCTCAGCCGGGCGATGTCATTCTTGTTTACCAACATTTATGGCTGAGAGAGATATGAGATCGCCCCGTGCTTCTTTTCTTTCATGTTTTCCTGGTGCATCGCTCCCGCTGAAATCCCAGCTAGGCTCGGCGAAAGCAAATGATACGCGACGAAATGACTGAAACATTAACTGTGGTCCTCGTGAATAAAACAGCAAGGACTTTATGATGGTCTGGATATCATGCAGTAATAGAAGTCTCGCTCCGGGACGAGATGGAGAGGAAAAAGTTATTCATCTGCGATCCTTCAAAAGTTAACCCCCCCCCCCCCCCCGAATTTACCTCAATCGCTTCACAAGTGCACCCCCGCTATGCTGCCGCGACGCCAGGCGCCACTTTAAGGTCATTTTCCCCATGTCTAATTTTACCCTTGGGTACGCTCGAGTAGAGTGTATAAGAGCAGCCATCATTTTAAACACTTGTTCCAGGCGCTATTTCTTCCCCAGTTGATGTGCCTTCATTCCGAGGTGATGGAGTGCTAATGAACAGACAGGCAGATGCATTTTGACTGAGGTCTTATGAGACTTTCTTGAAGGCACAGTATCCATCACATCACACTCTGCTCGCTCCCAGAGATACGGCCGGGCTGCATGGCCAATCACGTGGCTAATAAGAGATACGGCCGGGCTGCCCGGCCAATCACGTGGCTAATAAAGAGATACGGCCGGGCTGCACGGCCAATCACATGTCTAATAAGACGAGACGGCACGTCGGCTGGATCAGTTCATCCAGCCTATAGACCAAATCACCGTGACGTCACCATGTAAACAAATTTACTTCCGGGTACCACTTGGGGAAGGCGGCAGGTTTAAATGTGCGTGTTGTCAAATAAATGCTGTCAAACCCTCTCGCTGTTTTCGGCCGACTACTTTCAATTTAAATGGTTAAACGGTTGGTAAACATGCTTGTCCGACGTATCTAGCCTTTCTTCTGTGTTTGTTTGATGTAGTGTTAGCTAGCTAATAACGTTTGTTTGTCTGTCAAACTCGCTGTTTTTTTGCAGACTTGTTAACGTTACAGACAGAGCTACTAACCTCGCGTCACCAGGCTCTTCTCGGCGATAAAGAGCTACTGACGCCACGTTAATTTAATTTAGCTTCAAGTCTACTCTGGTCTGGTCCAACAGGTAAATTAGCTAGTCTGGTCTCCACTAACGTTAGTGAAAGTGTTGTTATGAATGATATTAAACAACAACACAACACGGACGAACCATTTTTGTCTTCTTTGTCTGTTTTTGTCTTCAACACGTCAGTTTGTGCCGTCCACCGCCATTATAATGTGTGGACCTCAGGGGTACCCGGAAGTAAATGTAAACATCCCGCTGATTAGGTCTATGGGAGAGATCCCTGGCTGCCATCAGGTGGCTGTTTGATAGACACTGCTAGAGCTAAAAGCAAGCTAATGAGCTAGAATGCAGGTTTATCTTTTTGGACAAAACATGACACACTCAGTAGCACCATGCTTAATCACAGCTGTTAATCCTCTAAATAGTGGTCACTACCAGCTGTTAATCCTCTAAATAGTGGTCACTACCAGCTGTTAATCCTCTAAATAGTGGTCACTACCAGCTGGAATTTAACAGTCATATTTCGTGGAAAACATTATTTCCCTTGCCTCTTTGGTTATAAAGGAGTTGGACATGCGATATAAACATAATAGAAGTCTCAAAACACACTGGGCCCTATCGTCGTAAAAGCGGTAATTTAGTGCTTGCGCGTGTTTAATGCCCGGCGCAGCGCAAATTGAAGGCGTCCCCATGCGCTTTGTTATTCTCCCTGTCGCACTAAGGCCCCTATCTTCCCACTGGCCTTAGGCGCTAAAACTGGCATTAAACGCAAAGAAACGCACCTTGCGCCTGCCTCGGGAAGATAGCAACATGGTTTTAGGCACCGAAATGCGCTTTACGCCGAAGAGGCGTGGCGCAGTGCCAGAATAGGCCAGAATGGGCGTTTCGGCCTTAAATACCGGCCTAACGCTATCTTCCGCCCTGGCGTTAATTTAGCGCTTACTGTATTTGTATATGAGTATTGGCCAGAATGACATGAACATTTGGACACTTATTCAGCAGGTATCTTGTATGTTGCGTTCAGGTGCACTGTAAAAAAAAAATATATTTTTTTTTTATATGTTTTTTACAGTACGGTACTATAAAGTAACCGGTAGGCCAGAGGCCAGTAGGCGGAGAAATCACCGGCCACCGGGGCTTGGGGAACTCCCTGTATCAATGCGACTCATTGTGCCTGTGCCATAAGGCTGTTTAGAACACGGCTCTCTCGAATACTCGATTCTGATTGGTCAATCAACAAGATTCACCGGTCATTATTTCTCGACAACCGACCGCTGCTCTGCCACACCTGGATTAATCAGTTGATAAGAGCATTTTGTCCGCAGACACTACTAATTAGGCCTACCAGTTGCAGCTGTGGTGTCTTGTGTGCCAATTACGAATGAAACCGCTTTGTCGTTGAAAACGCTATTAAAAAATCTATTTGAATAATTATTTTTGTCAGATTACTGAAATAATTTAGTTGTAGGCCATGTTCTAAGCGGGATAATGTATAGTGAGCCGGTGATTACTGGAAATAATGACCTGTCGGTCATTATTTCGCCAGTAATCACCGGCTCACAATACATTATCCCTTACATAGTATTGGGCTAGTTCAATGCTCCTATTGCCTATCTGTGTCATCACCTCAATTGCGTTTCTTCACTTTACACAGCGACAGTAAGGGGCGTTATCAAGAATTCCACTCTGGGACCCGTTTTCATTTTTTTGCGTTTTCACCCCCCAATAACGCCGTCACCGTGTAAAAGGAAGGCACTAACGCTAAACAAGTTTGCCGTTTTATGCAGGGAGCGTCGCAGTGTAAACAGGGCCTTAATGGGACATCCGTGCGTAATGACTATCTAAAGATTACCCCTGTACTGCGCTGCACTGCGCTGCGCAGCGCGGAGAATAATGGTGAGCTTTTCAGAGGTCTTCGCGCAAAGGGTTGTGCGCATAGGTACGATAGCAAACGTGAGGATTTAGCGCAGCCATGCCTGGTTTAGCATACAGTACACACAGCTGCGCCGAGGCGGAAAAACCAGCGCAAAAAGGCAGCCTGTGCTCGTCCGACGACAGCATAGACGCAGCGTTACGGCCGCGAACCGGGGCGCAAGCGCAGATAGCGCTTGACGACGATAGGGCCCATGGTCCCCAGATAAAGCCACCAAATCTCACAAATGAAAGAAAAGCCGCGATCCATCGACAAAAGATTTAATGACGTCTCTGTGCGGATGTAATCTCTGGGGTGCCAATCAACAGATCCAGACAAGGGGAAATAAGAACGGCCAGCAGGGGAGGTGGTGTCAGATCATTTTAAGCACACCATGATACTGTTAGCCTGAGGCCCCTTCTGCCTTCTGAGCTCCTCCCACTCTGTCACCTTATTGTAAGAGACAGGCCAGGTCCAGCTGCCTCCACAAAGCCTCTCTCTCTTCCATCAACCCGCCATGTTATCTGCACTTCACACTTTTTGACCCCCAACAAAGAAGAGATAGCAAATATGGAAGTAACTCACTGTGAAATGGCCACACAATGGCTTGCCGGGGAAGAGCCGTGTCAGCTGGCGGCTTTTGCCCACAAGGGGAGCGCTTTCTTCACACCTGTCTGAAGGATAAGTGGGCTTGTCACCAGCCCAGCTAATCTGTTGCAGTGCACAGCCACACTCTATCCCCCCGTGGTCCTCTCTGCTCGTCCTTGAATGGCATTGGCGATGGAAGCATGCCTGTGTGTGGTGATCAGTCTGAGCAGGTTGGAAAACATGGCACATGAGGTCAACGAAAGACACAAGGGAAAGACTAGGCACCTAGTACCATACGATATTGTACTGTACGTACCACCATACATGGGTCATGATACGATTGTAGCACGATACATTGCAATACGGCACACATTGGGATATACTGTAACTGTACTGCAATACTCTATTACCAAACTGGCGTATATGTAGAGTCTACATATAGTGAAAATATAAAAAATAACATTCTGTGTGCTACAAATTGAGTCAAAACTCTTTCAATTCAAAATTATCTGTCCAATTTATTAGAACGGTATTTGTACAGTTGCACACTGGACATACTGAAATGTAGATGCCATAACATCATATTGAAAATAAAGTGCATATAAGTATTCTCGTTGTGTCACTGAATCCACGGCTGTGCAAACGAAAATTGCATACAGTATTGTGGGGGGGGGGATATTGTGATATATTGATAATATATATATATATATATATATATATTAGGGATGGGCATCGAATTTCGAATTTTCGAATAATCGTTGTTATTATCAAGGTCGACTTTTATTATTGAAATTCGAAATTCGAAATTCGAAATTCGAAAAAAAAAAAAAAAAAAAAAAAAAAATTGAGTGAAACGTTGCATTGTCTCCCCTGATTCTAAGTATAGTCAAATCGCTTGGTTTGAGCAAGTAAAACAATTTTTATAAGCATTTTAAGCAAGGTTTATGGAAAAATGAATGGCGGATGAAATCCCATGAAGAGGGAGAGGGGGTGACTTTGGCACCCCTTTGGCACTCAGACCTGAGCCTACTAAATATTTAATGAACCACTCATGATTGTCAAAACAGTTTTTTATTTTCGAAAATGTCAATGTCATGTAACATGTTCTTTACTTCAGTGGTGCAATGCTTGTTTGAGCTAAAAATCCACAGCAGAAGCTTTTTATATTAATTAATAAAGCCGTAGACTTAGAATCAGGGGAGACAATGCAACATTTCACTCACAAAAAAAAAAAAAAAACATTTTTAATTTTTTTTACATTTTTATTTTTATTTTCGAATTTCAAATTAAATTCGAATTTGGCCAGCGAATTTCGAATAGTGTTTTTGCTAGAAATGCCCATCCCTAATATATATATATATATATATATATATATATATATATATATATAGGCACAGCCTTGAGAAAGACCTTTTGCCCTTTACACTTTACTCTTCTCTGCTGGCATGAATGAACGCTACCATAAATAGACACATGGTGCCATCTGTGTGGGATATTAGCTAATATTAAAATGTTCAAAGGAATGTTTTTCTGAATACCAACAGTCACTCAAGAAGAGAAATGGATGCAATCAAAAATGTACTTGATCTACAAGGGCATAGAGGGAGAGATAAGACAGGACAGTGAAGAGTGCTGTCGGAGTTGATAGGAGCGGTAGAGTATTATAATTTGGCCAGCGTGCAGAACATGAAGTGGGCTTGCTGATATGCAATCACTTTCCCATTCACTGCTCCCAAAGGTACAGTGCTCTCTGATATCAAAGGTACAGTGCAGCGTGCTCTCTCATATCAACTCTGTGTTATCAAACATTTCATTCTATTAAGAACAGTGGATACGTCACAATAATTACAGAAAAGTAGATGTAAAATGGAGTGCAAAGGGGGAGTATATGATTATCGTGTACAATCTGCTTTTTTGAATCATTTCTCCCTCCTCCGCCCCTCCTCTCTCCTTCCTCTTCGCAGGGGAGGGAGGCAGACAGGGGAGAGAGGAGGAGGCATCTTGTCTCCCTCTCTCTCTGCCCCTGTCTCCCTGCCTTCCCCCTCTCCGGTGTCTCCTCCTGTCTCCCACCTCCTCCCTCCCTCCTCTCTGGTATCTCTCTCTGGTTTAGCATGTACTTTAGGCTCTTAATGTCACACTTCTCACCATATACCAACTTCAGTCATGAATATTGTATTGTGCAAGAATAAGCCAAGCCAAGGTCTATAAAATATAGGTATTATGAATTTGTTATAGGGTCAATGTTTAGGATAGCTTTCAACGGGACTAAGTACGTTATATGTAGTTTTTTTCTGGTTTTCATGCCTTTTTTGAAGGTTATTAATACTTGAAAATAATATTGATACTTGAATTTTATACTGTAATTTCTTTTAGCATGATTGGATTTTTTTTTTTACTCTTGAAGGACGTCAAATATAATCTTCAAGAGTTTTAAAAGACAAATCACTTGGGGTTTTGGTGTCTCATTTAACTTTGATAGTCTTGCTTGACTACATTTTGACTTTGACTAGAAGACTTTTTCACCAGTCCAATAGGATTAGTTTAAGATTCAGATTCTGCAGTTGTGTTGGCTCCATTTGGATTGGAAAGTTTTTCACTAGGGCATTCTCATCCTTTGCATTGTGTGGTGTCTGTATGGTTGAGCCAAATACTCAGATGAAATTACAAAATGACGATATACACCAGTGTATGTACCAGTACCAATACCAGTAGGCTACCCTTAAAGTGATACCGATACAAAGTACTTCATTCAACACCTTCTTTTTTAGCCATACTTTGAACATTTTGGTGACATCTCTTTGTACTTTTGTACTACTTTGTAACAGCATGTTCTCCTATTAGGTGGGCAAGCCGTTCCTGCCAGTCGACACATATATTAGCTTCAGTAACCGGATGATGCCTGGACTATCCTTACACATTAGACTTTGTTGCTTGTCTTTTGTTTTACTGTTAAGCGTCTTTGGGTCTTGAAAAGCGCTATATAAAATAAATGAATTATTATTATTATTATTGATATTGAGCCACACATTCACCTGGGAATGAGTACCGCAGGGATGACATTTTTTCGTAGGCCAACTGAGAATTCATCTACTTCCTGGTTCTCTCATCAGGAAGTCAATGGGATTTTTGTATGGGGATTTTGCTTAGATGCCGGAAATAAGGTCTGTGGTTAACAAAAGTGTATGAAACTGCTACCTTTGTGTTCAGCAAGATAATCTTCACAAATGAGGACTACTTTTCAAATCGCATTTTTTTTTTTTTTTTTGCATGCTTTGATATTGATCCACACATTCACCTACAGCAGGAGAGATGTATCATAGCATAATTGGGATTATAAACATGATTCAATGTTGCAGCTTCATGTCTTTGAAAATATACCGATATTGATTATAGTTAATTTTTTAAATAATCATATGTCTGTGTCCCTTGCAGCCAATCCCACGGGGGTGGGACCCAAGACGGGCTACCCGGGCACTACGGAGGTGTTCCGCGAGTCGAGCAGCACCACGGGGATGGTGGTGGGCATCGTGGCGGCGGCGGCCCTCTGCATCCTCATCCTCCTTTACGCCATGTACAAATACAGGAACCGAGACGAGGGCTCGTACCACGTCGACGAGAGCCGCAACTACATCAGCAACTCGGCGCAGTCCAACGGCACCGTGGTCAAAGAGAAACCGGTCAACACCGCAAAGACCTCCGGCAAGAACAAGAAGAACAAGGACAAGGAGTACTACGTGTGATCCTCGGTGCTTTGGGTCTCTGCCAGACCGATTCAAACTTTGATCGAAAAGACCAATCGGGAGATAATCATGTGTACAGTATAATAACAAAGATGAACAAAAAACAAACAAAGATTATTTAGTCATTTTTCCTATAAAGCAGTGCACTGAAAAGTGAATACGAGGAGATGAAAAATGTTCTTTAGACTTAATTCAAGCACACAAGACTATGGATATAGCACGAAGATGTACCGTCCAGGATGAGACTGGCAGCCAGTTGAATACATATAACATGACACGCAAACAACAATGTTCACCCATCTGTGACGTCTTTCCTTGACAGGATAACGCCATCCAACTAAACTGAGGGGCAAAGGTGCCCTTTGAAAAAGGGAGAGTCAACATTACAAAATGTAATGTTTTCATTGACATTGCCTGTGTGTCTGTGTTGTCGAGACTTTTTCTATGAGAAAATAACACGATGCATAAATAAATACGTACACAAATAAATCTGCCAAACATTTACTGCGGGACAGGGGCAAAAAGAAAGCAGGTGACAAGGAACACAAAGTGAAAGAGGTTCCCGACTGGATGTTCAAGGAATCAGCCTAAGTGTCTGACTCTGTACCAATTCAAGAGGCAGCGTACTGCCTGGCTGACTGATCTGTCACAGTGCACAGATGAGAACGGATTCCAGTTACTGCTGTAAGACGACGTTTGAAAAGATGATACTGTATCTCCATTGTGCCAGTAAAGACATCCGGAGGCCTTGGCTTTTCACATGTCCTCAGAGGTCTGGGGATGTCTCGAAGCCGACCATTTGGGAACCATGCACGCAAAATTATCTTATTACAGTACATATGTTTATATACAGTACAACGACATCTATTATGTGCTTTCTGGACTGTGACAAAGTGGTGTTTTATAGCCTGTTGTATAGATGATGCAAACTATAACTGCTCCTCAACCATTTTTGGAATAAAAATTCAAAAGGAACAAAAAGAAAATGTGTTATTAAGTGTTGCTAGACATAGAAGATTTTATGAAGACATTGCGTTTTATTTTTATTTTATTTTTTCAGTTGGATTATTTGATTCAGCCCCCGTTTCTACATGTGTTCCTACATCGTTTTTTATACAAACGCCAACCTGAGGTAGACTGTCCCGGACCAGTAGTAGCCCAACCTGTCCTAAAAATTGCACAAGACATTGATAGTGGAGCGGCATGGCATGGAAATATTGTGTGGCCCTCTTTTATGGATAATGGTAGAATCACTGCCTTCCTCCTCAATCCTGACTAAACCTGCATCAGTGAGAATGAAGAGAAACCATGGGCGTGATGGATGATGTTGACCATGTTATGATGAAGAGAAACCATATGAGTGATGGATGATGTTGACCATGTTATGATGAAGGGAAACCATATGAGTGATGGATGATGTTGACCATGTTATGATGAAGGGAAACCATATGAGTGATGGATGATGTTGACGATAATGTTATAATAATTCACTTGCTGTGTGTCTTTCCAAACAGTATTACATGGGTGCCCAACGTATGCTTGGGCTGATGCAAGAGTTCAAATAAGTCTCCATTTCAACTGTTCTGTGTCTGTTCTGTCATTCTGTCAGTCTATTCTGCTTTCCTGAGACCTGTACTTGGAGTGAGTATGAGGGGGGGGGGGAAATGACCATGAACTATAAATGATGATTATACATTCTCTTTGTTCGCTCCTCTTATTTCCTGTCGAGTGTTTTATATTCACTTGTAACACTTCTTGTACTAAGAGTCAAATTAATTATAAAACCTAGTTTTTGAAAAATCTAATGAACAAAATGAATGAAATATTACCTAAGTGAGCTTACATCAGTCAGTCTATGGAAAAGAAATCAGAGAAATATGCAGGTACCATGCTTTTCAATCATCCTTAAGATACATATATCGCGTCAATAATCAGTGGGTGTTTTTTTTTACCTGGTTCACCTCTTTTTGCACCCACCCAGTGCACGCATTCATTTGTATGACAGGTTTAGTACTGTATATCCAGAAGATGCATTACATACCCACTGCAAGGTTTAGGGTTGACTATTTTGGTTGTTCCCAAAAATAAAATTATTGCACAACACATTATCACACAACTGTATGGAATGAATTTACTGTAACATTCAAGTTTGAAGACATGCTTTAGAGCATAAACACTATTAGTGAGGCGGCATAGCTATAACCTACTGTATTGTTCATTTTGTGATACAAGCACAAAATTTTGCAGATGTGTTCATAGATATATTCGGAACAAAACTAGATATTGGGGCATCGCAAATTTGCCCCCTGCCCCTGGCTGACATTTTTCAAAATGGCCACCATCGATTTGTCAACATTTCCTATCCCATTGGACCCACATGCAATAGCATCAATATCAATAGCATGCTGCTGTTGATTGTGTTAAGTGTTGATCGTGATTGTGATTGTGATCACAATCAACACGATCAACACAATCAACAGTAGCATGCTTTAGCAGTGCACTAACACAATCAACAGCAGCATGCTTTAGCAGTGCACTAACACAATCAACAGTAGCAGCATGCTTTAGCAGTGCACTAACACAATCAACAGTAGCAGCATGCTTTAGCAGTGCACTAACACAATCAACAGTAGCAGCATGCTTTAGCAGTGCACTAAAGCCTTGGCAAACAGAGAGAATGGAAGAGAATGGAGTGGAGCTGACAGTTCCATCCTGAATAAAACATCCGACTGTAGGACAGAAGACAGAAAGAATGTTTTATGATGTTGCAGTTGAGTTGCACGCGCCTTTCCGAAAATAAACTCTTACTGTGGTACTCAACCCAAAAACATATACTTTAAAAAAAAAACATCCAAGGATGTATAGGTAGGTAGCACCCACAATGTTTTACCACCTCATTGATTGCTTCACTTTATTTTAACCTATCGGCTGCCAGCACAGCATGTTTAGTTATTTGTTTCACCACCCGATCTACTATGAATCACTTCATTCAATGGAAAGGAATTGCTTCAAAATGTCCCCATTCGATGGGGTGGAGTTGTACAATCTCTACAACCCAGTTTCCCTGGGGTTGTAGAGATTACTTGCAAAACCCCATTTAATGGGGAGTTGTACAATCTCTACAACCCAGTTTCCCTGGGGTTGTAGAGATTACTTGCAAAACCCCATTTAATGGGTAGGATTCGGGGGTTGTACAGATTACTTGCAAAACCTCATTTAATGGATAGGATTCTCCATTGGCTCTTCTCTCAACCACCCTGCCCACCTCTGCAGGCATGGGGAGGGTCTGCTTGGACCCCTGTGTCCTTAGGTTTAGGCATGGGGGGTGGGAGAGGTTAGGGTTAGGGGTGGGAGAGGTTAGGTTTAGGCATGGGGGGTGGGAGAGGTTAGGTTTAGGCATGGGTGGGAGAGGTTAGGTTTAGGGTTAGGGGTGGGAGAGGTTAGGTTTAGGCATGGGGGGTGGGAGAGGTTAGGGTTAGGGGTGGGAGAGGTTAGGTTTAGGCATGGGGGTGGGAGAGGTTAGGTTTAGGCATGGGGGTGGGAGAGGTTAGGGTTAGGGGGTGGGAGAGGTTAGGGTCTGGGTTAGGATTAGGCATGGGAGAGGCTTGGAGGGGTCTCCGGAGACGACCCCCGAGGGTCTCGAACCCTCCGTTCGGCCCCCAGACCCTCCGTTCGGCCCGCAGACCCCCCGAAGCGACCCCAGGACCTCCACAGGGTCCTGCGGCCTACCCAGGCCTCGGAGACCCCAGGTTTATCCATTGAATGGGGTTCTGCAAGTAATCTCTACAATCCAGAGAAACTGGGTTGTAGAGATTCACACTACACAGTCTATTCGTGGGCAATAACTACTATCCTACGCTTATATAATAGGCTATACAATATCTCTTCCAATCTTGGTACTTCAAGGGCAAGGAAAACATCTCATGTCGACAGCAAGGAGGAATGTCAAAATGTGGTGGCAGTCGCAGACACCATTCAGCAAGGCAGCTATGTGCATCCCCAAAACAACACTTTCAGAATTTTCCCTAACAATGGTGGAAAAGGTGCAGAGAGGTCTAGAATTCCAGTTTGGAGTTTTGGTTGTGTTATGGTAGGTTCATTATGCACCCATGTTCTTTTCCAGCCACCAGCAACACACTCTCATGTTGCCACCTGGGATACAGCGTATCCACCGCATGCTGCACACAAACCTCAGTAAATAATGACAATAACAACAAGCACACAAGATGACAACTCTGAGAGTGTGGACGCATTCATCGTATCCCACTGGGGTCCTCCCTATGTTCACACAGCCCTATGTTCCCCCACTTCTAAGACATGTTCCTCCCATCAAAATGATGTCCCATCAAAATTATTATAAATTTAAATTATTATTATTCAATTATTAAAAATTATTACAATTACAACAGGGTTGACAAAACACAGATATGCATGTTGTTTATATGTGAAAAAATAAAAAAATAAGATAGCCTGAGATGGCACGGCACATTTTTCTGAGAGGTAAGGATCCACTTAATCCAAAAAGGGGCTTAAATACTTTTAAAACAGTACTTTGAATATCAAACATCAAGAATGCAAAATGCCAAGTTTTCCGATAAACACCCATATATATATATATATTTTTTTTTGGGATATGCAATGTTTAATTTTTTTAAATTACTGAACCTGATGATTGAGTGATGGGCTTCAGGTGTGTGACTGACAGGGGGAGGAGCCTGGCATAGATGGAGGCCCTGAGACCAATTGTTTGTCAGTTACACTTGCAGCTACTGAAGAAGGCACTGTTGGACATCATGTAAAGAAAAATAAAAGAAATCAACAGTTTTTCCTGAGTGCGGATCGTTTATATTCTATTGAAACCTCTTGCCGTGGAGTGATCCAGCACCAGACTGAATTGAATCAAGACTTTTTTTGGGGTGAGCACATTGTTTAGTGAAAATTATCTGACTTTAATGAGTGTGGCTCCCCTTTCTTCACCATGATGCACCAAGATATAGACCAGATCATCGAATACCGGGCAAATACATTAATGTTTACAGAAGAAGAGTCAACAAAGATTTTGTTTCCTCCTGTGGAGATGGCCTCAACAATGGTTGATTATCCTGAGCATTTTTCAGAGACATTGTTAAATCTCAGAAAAAGAGACAAGAGCCTTTTTACATGGTTCAGCTTTGTCACAGTATTGGCGCAATAAGCGTATAGAGGACTACGCATACAGAAAGAACCAACGCTGAGCAGAGATGATCCTGAGTTCTGCAAAAGATGGTGTGACATACTGAATAAGTGCTCTTTGGACTTGATGGTATTAATTGTGGAGAATGAAAACAAGAAAGTGCAGGAGAAACTTTCAAAGGAGCAGCGGGACACACTCAAGAGTACCTGTGAGAAGGACATTGAGACCTACAGGCAAGAATTGGAAAAACTTAAATTAAAGAAGTACCATCGAGATACGATGGACTACAAGAATGAGTGTGTACCCATGGCTCAAGGGCAACACACGTAGGAGACCACAAGAGAGGATTAGAAGAACATTTTCAAGTTTCTCATCAGAGATAGAAACAGACTCAGAGGCATCTGCTGGACATTGGTCTTTACGCCCCAGACCACAATGCCTCCAAGAGGATACAGAGGAAGAGGAGGAAGAAGAGGAGGAGAAGCGGACTCTGATGCATCTGATGGGAGTCATTTTTTACACCCCAGACCAGAACCTACCACACATCCACCACCAGAAGAATACAGAGGAAGACGAGGAAGACGAGGAGGAGTAGGAAAAGGTGCCCACACGGGGGTACTACCAACCAACATAGTTAACATTTCTAAGACTGAGTTGAATGGTAAGCACCAGAGTTTACTGTCTAACGGATTGTCCTTTGTTCCAGTTAAGTGGACAGATCCTTTTACTACAAAAATAGAACTGTTCAAATTCTTTAGATCAATAAGGCTTAAAGGGATACGCCACTTTTTTTTAAGTTTAGCTCATTTGCCACACCCCCCCCCCCCCCCCCCCCCCACATAGCCAAGATACCCCCTGCCTTTACCGGCATTGTCCAAGCAGTATACAGTGAGCTACAGTCATGAAGTTAGTAATTATCGCCATAGAATGAAGGCCGATGGTACCGCTGTTAAAAATCCGCTAAAACACACATCTCACGGCGCTGAAATACATGTTGTGCTTCGGGGACTCACCACACGATGAAATATCAATCCAAAATGCACATAGCGGTGTTTTTGGAAGGAAAATTCCCTAATACCATTCCCTAATGCACATAACGTGTTGTTGCCCTCCATTAACCCATGCCCCCCCCCCCCCTTCGTATTTGATGTTTTGGAAATGTGACCTTGTGTCATTGCTGCAGGAACAGAAATGTGACCTTGTAGTCATTGCTGCAGCAATAGCGATCATCTTGGTTTTAGAGACTTGTCTTTATTTAAGAACAAGGAACATTATACATATTTATAGTAAATAATAATGATCACAGATAACAGACAGGCACGCGGGCAGCCAGAGCAGTCATCCCATCAACTTATATACTCAATAGAAGTTACTCTCACTGACCAGGTTAGGGAGGCACATTGTGCTTACTAGGGATAGGTTCATATTTTTCTGATACCAGTGCTAAAACGATTTTTAAAACGGAGTGCCTAAATCGTACCTGAAGCGATTTTTTTTATACGCTCCAAACGATAATGTTAGTGAAGGTGCATGTGTCGCCGGTTTCGGAGCAACGACGTGGGCATGGACAGTACCGAAATCTGCATTGCAATTGGGTCTGGTAAGTACCGGTCATAAAGGTACCGGTTTTCCAACCCTAGTGCTCACCTCAAAACAACTTCTAGTTTCTAGTGCCTTTTATAGTCTCCTATGAATCCCAGTTCTCTCTTGTGAACATTAAAGACTGTTTATTCTATTCTCAAACATTTAAATTCCAGTTAAAGTGCTTTTATACTTTATACTTTGTTTTGATGTTTTTGTTTGGTTCATTTTATGTTCATATTCCTTATCTGATGACACAGCACTGCCTTTATAGTGCATAGTTTTACATGATATATTTGAAAGCTGTGCATTTTGTTATGGCAGTGACTGAATCACAATGTCTGAAGCCTTTAATTTCCATATTATCCAGGATATTATGATGTGTTTAATACCCTGGAATCTGTACTTTCACTTCAACTGAGATAATGGTGGATATGTGAAAGAAGCTTGACTTGGTTATTGCATTACAGTATATCTACACCTGTACATGACAACCATGCAGGCTTTAAAAATCATAAAATAGCAGTTTCTTTCAGTTGTCAAATCAGATCAGTCCATGTCTACTGCCTAAGCCTTTAAAGTAGTGATAAACAAAAGGGAAATCAGAGACAAGTATCAGCTTTAGCTGTTTGGCCCAGTTTTCGACAAAGAAAATATTGTGCTAAGCTACGGTTTTGCTCCCAAAGTCTCTTTGAGGAGTGGGTCATATTTTACTAGAAGAGGAAAAAGTGAATGTTTTGAGCAAATGACTGCAGTGCATGAAATTGAGAAAAGGCAACGCATTTTGAGTGTGAGTTCCCGGCGATCTCCGCTGCGCCTCTCTGCTGTCAACACGGCGCGCAGAGTTGAGGGGTTAAGGTTGGAGCTCCAGGCCGAACCCAGCAGTAGAGAGCCCACTCTCAGGAGAGCCAGTCAACATGCATGGCAAGGGCACCAAACACATTCACGATGCATAGGTGCCATTTATCATGGTTGACAACACACCTCTCAGTGGCGTTTGGCTTTATTACCGGTGCATTTTTCTCCCCACATGATGTTCTCCACTGGTCCTCTGACACCAGCTTCAGAAACATCAAGGTGACAGGCTTTTTCCCCTTCTAAGGACATGGAAATGAAACAAACACCAAGACTAGTTTCTTACTATGGCTACAAGTTGAAGGACATACAGGCCTGTACCTGAGAAGTAACGCTACGTTCACACAGGGCACCTACCTACGCCTTGCCTTGCCTTAACCCACGCCTACGCCTACAGACCTTGAGCTGGAGCGTGAACCTATTACACGCTTTTGCGATCACACTGCACGCCTATTCCACGTTAGTCTCTTCTGAGAAGTTTTCTCGAGTTGGATGCAGCCAAGTCTATTCATTGTGTGAGGCAGCCATTTGAGGCAGGCAGTGTTGTGTGACTGTGAGCGTCCACACTGTGGAGAAAGGAGAGGAGCTGACTGACTGACAGCCTATATCGAGACATAGGCCTAGCCTAACTTTTGTGGGGAGAAATACATTTATTAAAACTAGTCAGACTTGATTGCCACTTGTAAAATAAATCACCCACAGTGATTGACGACGGTGCGACCACTATTTTGACTGTGCTCATTTTTGGCACAATGCCAAACATTGCCTGAATCGTTGGAATGGACCCTGTTAAAACGGGATGTTTTTGAATGGAGTTTGGTTAAAGATTCGCTAAAGCTGTTTCCTATCACATTTCTTGTTATCGATACATGCTACCGCCCATTGCGCATTGCAAATAGCCTCACCCTGCATATCTCTGGGCTTATCTGAACAACATGCACACTTGATCTTTGGCAGCCAGCCTGAGAGGACTCATGTCATTAGCAGCAGAAGCACACTGTCTGTGCTGTCAGAGGAAGATTGTCTTTGTTACGGTGGTGATGGTGATGACGATGACGAACAGCTGATTGATTTGTGCCAGCGGGTACTGTCTTTGTTCACAGAATTAAATATGCTCTTAGAAATTAAATTCATTTTCTGCTTCTGGGATCCATCATAATGCTGAAATCAATATTTAATATCCTAGGATCAATGTCATCTATGTGAGCTTTTAGTTTCCATTGGTTCTGTCAGCATTCCAGGGCAATTGTGCAGTATTGAAAGATGTCCAAGCTCTTTGTCCTGGTCTTTGTCAGTCTGTCTTCAGGTTGATGCAGCTCTGTGCTTTTTAACTTAGGTCCACAATGTCCAAATGTATTCTTTATCTTGGGAAACACAGATACTGTTGTTGCTTTCTTAATTGATTAATCACTGTCACAAAACACAATAAAAGGGCATGGCTCCCTCTCTATTGCTTATGACTGCAGTCATCTCTATACCTCAGTCAACCACTGTTCACAAGAGCATCGTCAGTGACTGCAGTCATCTCTATACCTCAGTCTACCCCTGTTCACAAGAGCATCCTCAGTGAGTGCAGTATTCTTTACCTCAGTCAACCCCCTGTTCACAAGAGCATCCTCAGTGACTACACTCATCTCTGCCTCAGTCAACCACTGTTCACAAGAGCATCCTCAGTGACTACACTCATCTCTGCCTCAGTCAACCACTGTTCACAAGAGCATCCTCAGTGAGTGCAGTATTCTTTACCTCAGTCAACCCCCTGTTCACAAGAGCATCCTCAGTGACTGCAGTCATCTCTGCCACAGCCAACCGTGCAGTGTGTACCTCCACGCAGCACGGTATACAAATCACTAATAGCCTAGCAGACACAAACCAGCTATTTCTACCATTTATGTGCTGTAGTCTCGTTTTATGAAAACAGGTTTCCTGCATTGGAACACATACAAATACTGTATAATGTAAGCAGTGGGGAAATTAGAATGATATTACATTTGTTTCAAAAGTAGCAATCAAAATATTTAATATGAAACAAAACATTTCAATTAAGAACAATATAATTTTAATTTCAAAGATAAAGAACAATCAAGACAAAGACAACATACCTATAAATATAACACGGGGGAAATCTTGCAATCAAATTATTGTTAATCAAGTGCAAATTGTTGGACAATGCTTGATTCAAATTGTCGTTTCATCAGCGATGACTTTGCCTTCATTGCCAGCCACTGCTGCCAACTTTTTACCAAAGGAAGTAGCTATTGGCTATTTAAGTAGTCTCTTAAAACAGACGAGTTGGCTTCCGCAATTTTCAAATGCTTCCGCCATACTGTCTGTAATTCGTGGGGGAGAAGCATGCGCCAACCGGAATGGGAAGCAGAAAGGCGGGTCTTCCGCTCATTAGTCCAATCAGAATTGCAGAAAGGCGGGTCTTCCGCTCATTAGTCCAATCAGAATCCAATATGCCGCATTTTTCGTGGACACGCGTGTCGTGATTGGTCGGATTCCGTCGAACTTCCTTCCTGTCTGAAGGTTTTTTTCCCAACTTCCTTGTGCATGTTCTGGGGGTGTAACGTACAGACTGTTTAGCTGCATTCGCCAGATGTAGATGAGACAGTCTGTTTTAAGAGACTACTATTTAAGCAATATTACACGAGAGGGTGTACTTTACCATGGTTATTGGCACGACGCTGATGCGGCAGGACCAAGGCTTTAGCCGAGGTCCGTACGCCTACGCGTCACTGAAGTGGTTGGTGATTGGTTGCGTCCTATGCGTGTGTGCGTCCTATGAGGCAGCTATGGGTGGGCTTTGGTGTGACACCAGCCAGAGCGAGCCCATGCTAAACGTAAATATGGTTCATCCACCTGTCAGGTATTTTAGACGTAAAGATGGTTCATCCAATCACCTGTCAGGTATTTTAGACGTAAAGATGGTTCATCCAATCACCTGTCAGGTATTTTAGATGTAAAGATGGTTCATCCAATCATCGTTTGAAATGGTTTCCCGAGCCCAGATGGCTATGTGAAAACAAACCATCTGGCAGCGTCAGGTTACCTTTTTCGATGGACTGGTAAAAAAGAAAAATTCGAGAACTTCCAGAGCACATTTGTTGCAGCAAATCACAAAACAGAAACTTGCATTCTGGGCCAAAAATAGACTAATAACAGTCACATGGTGCCTCGGTGAAGGGGAAACGTCTACTCATCGTCTCTTTTTATAGCATCACTTTATCTGAATAAGCCTATAAAAGCCTGGCAGCTTCACCTTTGGTCTTGCTTAGATCAAAGAGACCCCCACAGGGGGATAACAACAAGAACTGGCCTGTTTGTGTCCCCTGGGGCTGTTTGGGGACAAGATGGCTGTGCGTGCGTGTGCGTGCGTATGTGTGCGCGTGCATGCGTGTGTGTGCTTGTGTGCGTGCGTGTGTGTCCGTGCGTGTACGTGCATGTACGTGTGTGTGTGTGTGTGTGTGTGTGTGCATGCATGCGTGTTTGTGTGTGTGCGTGCGTGCATCGTGTGTGTGCGCGTGCATGCGTGTGTGTGTGTGTGTGTGCGTGCGGCTTGCAGAGGAGTATTGGGGTCACTGTGCAATTTAGAGAGACGCCAACTGGAGCTGGCAAAAAAGAAAGAAGAAGGAACGAAGGAAATCTAAATGAAGGTGGGAAGTGCAGCCTCAGCACTTGGTTTTGCTAAACAGGAGAGCAGAGGATGTGGACGCACAGTAGCACCGCATCGTATCATGCGGCATAACAGCCCTGTCACATTTACATTACAGTACCGTACAGGATGTAATGAGTGCTGTGTTTGTCACATTTACATTATACCGTACAGGATGTGATGGAGTGCTGTTTGTCACATTTACATTACAGTACCGTACAGGATGTAATAAGAGTGCTGTGTTTGTCACATTTACATTATACCGTACAGGATGTAATGAGTGCTGTGTTTGTCACATTTACATTATACCATACAGGATGTGATGGAGTGCTGTGTTTGTCACATTTACATTATACAGGATGTAATGGAGTGCTGTGTTTGTCACATTTACATTATACCGTACAGGATGTGATGGAGTGCTGTGTTTGTCACATTTACATTATACAGGATGTAATGGAGTGCTGTGTTTGTCACATTTACATTACAGTACCGTACAGGATGTAATAAGAGTGCTGTGTTTGTCACATTTACATTACAGTACCGTACAGGATGTAATAAGAGTGCTGTGTTTGTCAGATTTACATTATACCGTACAGGATGTGATGGAGTGCTGTGTTTGTCACATTTACATTATACAGGATGTAATGGAGTGCTGTGTTTGTCACATTTACATTATACCGTACAGGATGTGATGGAGTGCTGTGTTTGTCACATTTACATTATACAGGATGTAATGGAGTGCTGTGTTTGTCACATTTACATTACAGTACCGTACAGGATGTAATAAGAGTGCTGTGTTTGTCACATTTACATTACAGTACCGTACAGGATGTAATAAGAGTGCTGTGTTTGTCACATTTACATTACAGTACCGTACAGGATGCGATGGAGTGCTGTGTTTGTCACATTTACATTACAGTACCGTACAGGATGCGATGGAGTGCTGTGTTTGTCACATTTACATTACAGTACCGTACAGGATGCGATGGAGTGCTGTGTTTGTCACATTTACAGTACAGTACCGTACAGGATGTAATAAGAGTGCTGTGTTTGTCACATTTACATTACAGTACCGTACAGGATGTGATGAGTGCTGTGTTTGTCACATTTACATTACAGTACCGTACAGGATGTGATGGAGTGCTGTGTTTGTCACATTTACATTACAGTACCGTACAGGATGTGATGAGTGCTGTGTTTGTCACATTTACATTACAGTACTGTACAGGATGTAATAAGAGTGCTGTGTTTGTCACATTTACATTATAGTACCGTACAGGATGTAATAAGAGTGCTGTGTTTGTCACATTTACATTACAGTACCGTACAGGATGTGATGGAGTGCTGTGTTTGTCACATTTACAGTATGCAATATTTTTTTCCGGATGATGGCGAAGGCTGGAGGCACCCTCTCTGCCTGTGATTGGCCTAGCGTCAAACGTTCATCCAATCACATTAACTTGGCTATCCTGCGTCTCTTTCTACAGTCTGTGGTCAGCAGTTTCGCTTGCTAGCATGCATGAAAGACGCCACTGTGTGTTTATGTTTTTGATATAGTCTGGTCTCTGGTTATTAATGCTGCCGCTACTTTGGCGGTGCACGTATGTAGCCTACAGACAAATAAAAAAGAAAAGATAAAAGGTTAATGAGAATTGATCAAGGGTTATATAAAAACAGACTATAGTGTCAATGCCCATTTACTCATTCTAACGCAAGAGTGACATGTATTTGAATTGAAATATGTATCAGTATGTCATGTGGTGTTTGCCCAGCCCTTCATTGGGAAATGCAGCTTTATGGAATGGGATCACGTGGTCTTCAGAAACTTTGATGAGATTGACAGTAAGTAAACATTGTTTCAGATACATGGTATAGTTGTGGAAAGTGTGAGTTTGGAAGAGGAGTGCACCACTAGGTGGAGACATGCATCCATAGCAGTGTTGATTTCGTAGACGAAAACTATGAGGAAAAATGTTAGTCGACTACCTATTTTCACTGGTGAAAACTTAGACTAAAAATGTTAGGGAGGGATGAATTGGGAAGAGATCCAATCAGAAGAGAAGAAGTTAAACATCTGTGTCTGTATTGCACATTCAAACTTTAAAATAATTCCAGAATAACAGATTAATATATATTTACAATAAGTTTGGAAATTCTAATGAATAGTTACGGTTTTCTTTGACTAAGATGAGATGAAAATACTTAGACACTTAGTTGACGAAAACTTGACTAAATAAAATCAGGATGACGCTTAAGAGAAAGTGGATTATAGCTCACTCAGAAAAACATGTGAATGTTGTGTGATATGCAAAGGTTGTTGGTTCAATCCCAGCCTCAGGCAATTTCTTAAAAAGTACACACATTATAATTCGCAGCAGTGATCCTTCTTTATCATCACCAGTAGTTTGAACACTGATAGAAATAAGCTGATGAAGGAGACTAGTCATTCCCTGACTAGCTCAACTCACTTGTACAAATCTCACCTGTCTCACTCTTTATGCTCTGTGTTATTGTCAGTGTGAATAGTGTGTAGAAATCAGAAGCTTAACTCCCAACAGCTCATAGCTCAGTCAGCTGCGTCACTGTCTGTCTGACAGGTAGACTTGGTTCGATTCGCGATGGAGGAGACATATTACAGCACTGCCCTGTCTTTAACATCACCAGCGTAGCGCCTCCTACAGGCAGATACACAGAGCGACACAGCGCCTCCTACAGATCCACAGAAATGGACACTGTGGACAGACTGCAAAGAGATCGAGACATGTCATATACTGAGTCTAGAGCAGTTTTTGAAAAAGTTATTTTTACACCTAGCAGCAGCAACTAGGGGAACTGACAAACAAAAGACATACTAATGTGGTAACCCGCACTTTAGGATGCACCTTTTAAGAGTTTGTAAATGCACCTGTTAAGAACTTCCAGTATGACAACGCCACCTTCTGTTTAAAGAGCGGAAGGAGCTCGACCCAATGACAAAAAGGATAAATGACCGTTTGTTCAAATGGAATCACCACTGAGGCATGAACGTGTATTTTATAACAATCATCAGCTTTATTACAAAGTTTAAATAAAATTGTTGCCTATCCTAAAAGTACAGTTGCCTGTAGCCATCCAGTTTGGCCAACCACCTCTACAGTCTCTGCCCGAAAACCCCCAGGGTGCCTGAGCGCGCTCCCACGCCCCGCCGCAGCCCACCGACCGGAACACCTAGTGAGAAGAAGAGAAGGAGGGAAAACAGCACTACAAGCCAGCATGCAAAAACCACTACAAAAAGGGGAAGCATGCACTCCCCTGTTGTCCCACTACAAACAACATAGACTACACACCAACCCTGTGCACACTTAAGACTAAGACGTATCACTATACCACCTCACGTGGAAGGATGAAGAAAAGCTCCCCCCACCAGTGCCCCACACCGGCAGCTGCGACGAAGGTAGTCTCTTAAAACAGACTGTCTTATCTACATCCGGCAGATGCAGCTATATACAGTCTGTACTTCGTGGGGGAGAATCATGCACCAAACGGAAGAGGAAGTTGAAAGGCGGGACTTCCGCTCATTCGTCCAATCAGAATTTAACATTAGCTAACTAGCTGTATACTGCTGTAGCTATCGTTAGCTAACGCTGATTAGTAAGACGAACGATAAGCTCAGTAACGTTAGCAACTTACCTCATCACTTTCGTTTAACTCTGGAATAAGTGCACGTCTTGCACGAGGTTCCTCCAAGCCGCGGATACATCGTTTACGTCTATCAGGGTCTTATTTCACCGGTTTCGTCGGCGTAGCTTCCATGGTAATTCTAAAGCACTGCTAGCATTAGCAACCTGCATCGGTTTAAGTTTCCGGGGGGAACATATTTTTCGTGGACACGCGTGTCGTGATTGGTCAGATTCCGTCGAACTTCCTTCCGGTCTGAAGGTTTTTTTCACTACTTCCTTGTGCATGTTCTGGGGGTCTAACGTACAGACGGTATGGCGAGAGCATTTGAAAATTGCGGAAGCCAACTCGTCTGTTCTAAGAGACTACGACGAAGGTGGAGGCGGACACCCGACAGCCCACCCAGGGTCAGGACGCGCTGGCCCGGCCCAGCTGCGAGTCAGTGGTCGACCAAAAAGGAGTACAAAAAGTTGACAATGTTTAGGTCACAACTACAGCACTGGTGTTGTGCAAACAATGGTCTAATCACCATGTAGAAATCACAGAATATTTTGTAACAGTGGAAATATTCAACTCAACAATAAAAGCCCTAGGAAACAGTGGCTGATCACCCCACACTGAGATATGTCTGTCTGTCTGGTTGGAAGAGAAACACACACACCATTAGAATGGAATATATAACAAAATAAATCAAATAAACCAAAAACAACCAAAACACATACTTGTTACATGCCACGAATGGGCCAAATGGATAAGTCTCTGCCCAGTTCTCCTATACTTTCTGCAGGCATAGAGATAGATAAAATTAAAACAAATTAGCACACACACACAAACAGTGTAAATTTCAACTTCCATTACAGCATACCAGTCAGAGCACTGAGTGAAAGCCAAATACAGCCAGCATCAAGCTCTCCAGTTTCCTTCTGTGGGCACAGAGAGCAAATTTAAAACACAGCCACACATAACAGCATTAAAACATCAGCTATCAGAGCATAGCCTACCAGTTTACAGGAATGAGCAATGCAGTCAAGAGTCCCTGTCATGCCTTGTGTGGGAGAGACACAACGTGCAACCAGACAGGTGAGCGTCTCCTTCTGTCTATGGAGACAAGCAAGCCAGACCTACCCTAATGATGCCTTCACCCCTGGTGTGGTGATTATGCAGCTGTGGAGAGTTGCAGTGCTTAATTGAATGATTGGCCCTATTGGGCCTCCACTGAGTGTCCCAGGACACCACACTAAGTTCTGATGTCAGTAAAATTTCAGCTCTCTGTGGTTTTCTGTCTCATAACCCTCAGCTCATGTCTCTGCAGAGGTCAGGGGGGGAGAACATCCCCCCCCTTAGATCCAGGCAGTGCCAGCTGAACGGGATTAGAACCCACAACCTCTGGCCCCGGTGTCACTGTGTGTATTATTCCTTCACACCACCAGCTGCCCTTCACACTCACAGCTCTTCTCCGGGCGCTCTTGTCTCTTCCCTCTGCCTGTCACCATTCAAAACTGACTGAGGCTCGAACCCACGACCGCAAAAGTGGCTGAGGTTTCAATATTGCCGGGCAGCAAGCCTACTCTCTGTGCCACCAAGTCAGACTGATTGAACAAGGTTTTCTCAGGGCTTTAAATGACTCTTTCCTCTGGCTGTCGACTTTGAAAACTGACTGAGGATCGAACCCACAACCTCAAAAGTCACTGAGGCTCAAACCCATAAGCACCAAACTGCTAGACAGCAATCCAACTCTCTGAGCTAGTGGGTCATAGTGATTAAGACTAGAAGATTAAAGTATAGTCTTTATGCATCTTAAAATATGTTTTGAAGGGAGCTTTTAAGTTGAATAGTATTTGACTTATATTAATATGATGTGAGTTTCTATACGCCTTGCACAGAAATTTGTTTACTATTATATTTGAGTACATTTCAGAGCCTGTACTTTTTTCCTTTTACTTGAGTAATTAAGTTGAATCAGTACTTCTGCTTTACCAGTCTTTTTTTACACAAATAACTGTACTTCTACTTAATCAGAGCAACAATGTGATTAAATTTGGAATGACAAGAAAAAATAAGTGAAGTAACTAAGTAGGCCTAAATAACTCAGATATAGGGTTTGCAATTGTAACGTTCCATATAATGAAGTATCTCATGCTTGTTGATTTAATGATTGTTTTGCACCTGCTGCCTTCGCCTAGCCTTCGCCATCATGGGGAAAAAAATATTGCCTACTGGAAATCCCCCCCCTTTCCCCCCCCCCCCCCCCGCACACACACACACACACACACACATTTGGCCAAACTCTCTTAGTCTCGCTCTCTCTCACTGTCTCTCTCTCTCAATGTCTCTCGATCACATGAAAGTGAGGCTTCCTTCAGGTACAATCAGGACGGTCAGCTTGGGTGGTGGTGGTGGTGGTGGTTGCTTAAACCTGTGCTAAAACTCTGGTGCCACTCCACATTTACTCTTTAGGCTTTAGGGCAAGGTGTCACAATAGTCTACAGAAAATCCCCCCCCCCCCCACACACACACACACACCAGCTTTATGTTGATTGACAGCTGAAATGTAACATTTTAAAAACCAGACAGGTCAAACTTTTTACAGCGGATTTTGGCCGAACTCTCTTAGTCTCGCTCTCTCTCACTGTCTCTCGACCACATGAAAGTGAGGCTTCCTTCAGGTACAATCAGGACGTCAGCATGGGTGGTGGTGGTGATGGTTGCTTAAACCTGCGCTAAACCTCTGGTGTCACTCCACATTTACCCTTTAGGCTTTAGGGCAAGGTGTCACAATAGTCTACAGAAAATCCCCCCCCCCCACACACACACACCAGCTTTATGTTGATTGACAGCTGAAATGTAACATTTTAAAAACCAGACAGGTCAAACTTTTTACAGCGGATTTTGGCCGAACTCTCTTAGTCTCGCTCTCTCTCACTGTCTCTCTATGTCTCTTGATCACATGAAAGTGAAGCTTCCTTCAGGTACAATCAGGACGGTCCCCAAACAATATTGTGGCGAGCTTGCGTGGAAGAATGCAGACTGACACAGAGATCTTACTTTTAACCAAACATTTGCAGAAACTCCGGCCAGAGGTGATCGAACACACTAACAGTCTCAGTCATGGTGGCTACATTGATAAATACTGTAAATCTCATCAAAGTGTCTGAAGACCATCTCCACGTGATCCCACTCCATAAAACTGTATTTCCCAATGAAGGGCTGGGCAAACACCACATACTGATACATATTTCAATTCAAATACATGTCACTCTTGTGTTAGAATGAGTGAATGGGCATTGACACTGTTTTTATATAACCCTTGATCAATTCTCATTCATCTTTTATTTGTCTGTAGGCTACATACGTGCACTGCCAAGAGTAGCGGCAGCATTATAAACCAGAGACCAGACTATATCAAAAACATAAACACACAGTGGCGTCTTTCATGCATGCTAGCAAGCGAAACTGCTGTCTGTCTGACCACAGACTGTAGAAAGAGACGCAGGATAGCCAAGCGAATGTGATTGGATGAACGTTTGACGCTAGGCCAATCACAGGCAGAGAGGGTGCCTCCAGCCTTCGCCATCATCCGGAAAAAAACATCGCTTACAGTACAGTACCGTACAGGTTGTAGTAATGGAGTGCTGTGTTTGTCACATTTACAGTAGTACAGTACCATACAGTGTGTAGTAATGGAGTGCTGTGTTTGTCACATTTACAGTAGTACAGTACACATACAGTGTGTAGTAATGGAGTGCTGTGTTTGTCACATTTACAGTAGTACAGTACCATACAGTGTGTAGTAATGGAGTGCTGTGTTTGTCACATTTACAGTAGTACAGTACCATACAGTGTGTAGTAATGGAGGGCTGTGTTTGTCACATTTACAGTAGTACAGTACCATACAGTGTGTAGTAATGGAGTGCTGTGTTTGTCACATTTACAGTAGTACAGTACCATACAGTGTGTAGTAATGGAGTGCTGTGTTTGCACCAAAGAGGACAGTCAGTGGCACTCGCTTATTGCTACTCATCATGGTGGTACATTGCTGAGCAATTAAAAAGCCATCAACTGACTCACAACTAATTACCGCCAGTGTCATCTAACCTTGTTGTTGATATTAAATAAAGTAGTTGTGTGTAAAATGAGGTGAGCAGTGCAGAAGCATATTCTCAATATGCTTTCTGCTGGGAATTGGATCGCGACCATATGCTGCTGCTCATTACACTGTGCCCATTACTGCAATACAAATTAATTTTCAAACAAAGGGAGAGGAGCTGACCGTGGCCACCCACAGTGCAGATCATAAAGCATGTCGTGCATTTCAGGTGTGCTCCACGTGCAGGGAGATGGTGCCTACAGACACAGAGAGGTGCTCCACGTGCAGGGAGGTGCTGCCTCCAGACACAGAGAGGGTCACTCATGCTGAACTCAGGTCAAAGTTACATTAAAACTCCAATATTCCTTTTCCCAGGACGGATTAGTGTGAGAAACGGCTAAATCAGTTTTAGTCATATAATGTGCTACCAATCAAAATCAATTCTTTTGTAATCACCCCTTCTAAATATCCAACCCCTTCTCACTCCCAGGGCGACAAATTAATGTACGCCGATTTGTCACGCCCCGGTCTGCGGCATATTCTGACACGAATCATAATTTGCCGAAGAGGGACTGTCGGACCGTCTGGAGGTCTTGAATGTAATAACAGTCTGAGGTTTAAGTAGGTCCATGTCGCAGTAGGGATAAGGTGTGGGACTGGTGAACCCGTAGCGTCCCCCGAACTGTAACTTTCTCTTGTCACGAGAGACCTGGTTCGAATCCCGATCCAAAGATAAACCCTAAACCCAACCGTTGTTTTTCTTGCCTAAACTTAACCGGCGATTCAAGACGCGAGTAGACAGGAGAGCTCCCCTTCTAGCAGGAGCGGTGGTTCCTCCGAGGTGGGGGCGAGGGAGGCGTTGTGCTCAGGATGAGCCGGAGTCTGTGCTGGAGTCTGTGCTGGAGGAGTCTGTGCTGGAGTCTGTGCTGGATCAGTCTGTGCTGGAGGAGTCTGTGCTGGAGTCTGTGCTGGAGGAGTCTGTGCTGGAGTCTGTGCTGGATCAGTCTGTGCTGGAGTCTGTGCTGGATCAGTCTGTGCTGGAGTCTGTGCTGGAGGAGTCTGTGCTGGAGGAGTCTGTGCTGGAGTCTGTGCTGGATCAGTCTGTGCTGGAGTCTGTGCTGGAGTCTGTGCTGGATCAGTCTGTGCTGGAGTCTGTGCTGGAGGAGTCTGTGCTGGAGGAGTCTGTGCTGGAGTCTGTGCTGGATCAGTCTGTGCTGGAGTCTGTGCTGGAGGGGTCTGTGCTGGAGTCATCGTAATCGGGCGCCCTGGAATGAGAAGGTGTTGAAATAGAAAATTGCCGTTATTTAAATGCTATATTCCACCCTTATCATCAGATTCTTAATGATTTGTCCTCTCAGTTGATGTGGGCATGCATACTGTACACTGAGCTAGTTTACATGAGAAAAAAAATACTTTGTCAGTGTATGGAACCACCTTCACCCTCACCAGCCCCTAAGGCACAGCAACTGGAATGCAAGCTGCACACAGTTCACATCACATCACAATTTGAAATTTTGATTTCCAATTCAACGCTACATCCTGTAAACAATCTGTGGAAACACCCATGGAAATGCCTTCACTTCACTCCCTAACACTGTATTGCAGGGGTGAGAGCTACTTCATTCATTAATCCAGAAGACAAGATGTTACTAATCCCTCGTGCCAAAATCCAACATAAAACACATGTAGAAGCCCAATCCAGATTAAACACAAGCAAACAAACGAGTAATATCCATCAGATGCAACACCATATGGAGACATCAGGCTGCACCGCCATAGATCTACGTCAGAGCCATTCCTCAGATGGACCAATCACAGTGACCTACCCTGCCCACAGCAGGATGCAGCATGTCATTGGGCTTCTCAAGCGGGCACCTTCCTTCACCGATGTTTTGTTAAATTAGTCCCACGACACCTGAAGAAGGCTCAGCAGTGTAATCCAGCGTCCTGGAAACACTCCACCTCTATGCTACTGTACCACCGCACAACTCCATTTTACCCTCACCATCTGTTTACAACAAATAAAACTAGTTGTGAGCTACTTCTTTTCCCCTTGTCCCACCCAAGTACACAGCACATTTTAACAGTATTATATTATTTATTTAAAATTATATTATAATGTTAAATACTGTTATGATACTGAGTTAGCTATACATGAGTGGGATTTATGCATTAAAAATTTATAATAATACATTTTGGATTTCTTTGGCGAACTACTTATTGATGGCCTGAGATCTACCGGTAGATCACAATCTACCTATCGGGCAGCCCTGCTCTACCAGAGATGTAGATGGTCTGATAGAAAGTTGAGTGCATGTTGCTGTAGTGTTTCATTGGAATCACTTTGTCACTTTTTCAAGGGGATTCAATGGATTAACTTCTCTGGATTAGGAAGTAACCAGCTGGGTACATCTGTGAAAGAAGGTGTGTGCTGTTTGATTGGTGCCTGCCAGGTGAGCTTGTTGTTGATTGGTCCCTGCCAGGTGAGCTTGTTATTGATTGGTCCCTGCCAGGTGATTTTGTTGTTAGAGAAAATCATCTTGTATGAAACCATTGTGTGTGAAGAATTGGATTGTCTAATCTTTCATCACATCATTTTTGGATTGGGACCTGATATTTTGTTTCTTATGACACATTTAGCCTCAATGCTAGATAATATATATTAATCTGTGGAAACACATATGGATCCCTTCACTCCTGAACACTGCATTGTGTATGTTTACCTGCTGTGATTGGGTTCTTTGAGGGTTTCCCATCGCTCTGATGAGACTGTATTACTGCTCTTTGCGTCACCACCTTCCAAAGGCCCAGTGCTCTTATCAGAGGCAGCATGCTGATGGAGGAGCCGGCCTCCCTCACTGCAGAATGAGTCTGCTGCCACTGAATAATGAAGTGGAATGTGTACCCCGTGTTCTAATTAAAAGCCACGGCCATTCATCTAGCTAATTGCTACAATGCCTCGCAGTATCATTTTGTCCCCAATGTCCCATTCCACTGTCTGTTGTCTCTCTGTTCCACACGCCTCTGCTGAGGAGAAATACAGGGGACAAGACGACGACGACGACCCCTCAACACACTCGTATGGCCCAATTATGCTTGTATGAAAATGAATGTGTCCGTTTCAAACGATGTAAACGTCACTGCCCACATACTTCCAAGCGTCTCACGTTGGTATCATGTTAAGCAATACATCCACTAGTGGGCAGTTGAGAGTCGTCGTGTGTGTGTGTGTGTGTGTGTGTGTGTGTGTGTGTGTGTGTGTGTGTGTGTGTGTGGTACTGCTGTGTTTAATCCGTATCCGTAAGCTTTCAGAAAACGTACAGAATTACGCACGAAATGAACACAGAGTACAGACAGAAACTAAAGCTCTGTCCATTTGCGTATCCATATTTAATGTTGAGCATAATAGGGTCTTCACTCGCACTCATGAACACCACCCGCGTGCACGTGCACGCACACACACACACACACACACACACACACACACACACACACACACACACAAAAATCATAAATCTGCAACCATCATCTTAGATGTTAGATTTAGACACAAACATGTCAAGGTGCAATAGTCTGTGTTGGAGGCTTGCATTAATTACAAATATATGATATATATTTTTAGGGTCCCAAATGAGCAAACACAAGCGTGCGCGTGCCACCATCATCATTAGAAACATAAAGATGTCAAGGTGCTTTCAGAGTGGGTTACAGAGTTGCATTATTTCTTATTTAAAATTGGCTACATAATTGCAGCTGTGGCACATCATCTCCAGAGACAACAATATTGATATTTTCCTTCCATATATGATGTGGAAACTCAGAGACCTAACAGCTTCTCACATCATCACGTAGCACAGCTACTCCAGCTCTACAGTGAAGTGAGAGTCGTGGCACATTTCCAGAGTTCTGACAGCAAGCCTGATGCTGCCCTTGAGCAAAACCAAATCTAAAAACACGAAGGAGATACCTACAAAACAATAGCAAGGTGTTCTATTCTATGGAGATATTCTATGCATACTTAACACATGCATGTCCCATGTTCAGCTAGCTGCTCATACGCTATCACAATATGAACAACTTTGATCTCTTTGACAAATCATGGATTTGCTTTCTTTCCAGTGACAACTTTTCTAACTTTTGGTCGATTTTTATAAATGTTACACGTATGTTTTTTCTAATGTAGCAAGCATAGTTTACTGTAGGCGTAGGTAGAAGCGAAGTAGAGGTGTAGGAAGATACAAATACCCTAAGACACATTTTGTGTCTTTGACTCTTTGGTGTAATGGGGGTTTAGAAATGGTGCCTTTCCAACAGATTCACGAAGCTATACAGGATGTTTTCAAATGTGTAATACCCCTAGATAGTAAAACAATGTATTTTGGTATATCGCAAGACTGGTTGAAAGAAGACAGATATTTGATTAATATATTGCTGGTAGCTGGTAAAAAACCTCTCACCAGGAAGTGGTTATCACAGGAAAGCCCTAAAGTGAAAGAATGGATGAATATTACGATGGATATATATAAGATGGAAAGACTAACTGCTGCTATCAACCATAAAGTAGAACAATTTACCTCAAGATGGGAATGCTGGGTTCAATATATAACACCCATTAGGCCAGATTAAAAAAAAATTGGATCCAAGATGAATGTATAATGAAAAGTCCACTCCCTGTTTTGTATGTTTTTTGTTTTTGTTTGTTTGTTTTGTTGTTGCTGTTGCGGCTGTTGTGGTTTTGTCTTTTCTTTTATCTCTCTCTAAAAAAAAAAAAAAAACTCTGGCAGTACATATTTACAATGTATACAATGCAAGTATGTAATGATAATAATCTGTCAACTGTCAATAAAAAGTAAATAAAAAAAAGAAAAGAAATGGTGCCTTTCCATTTGACTGTTTTGTTCATCTTTAGCCTTTTTATGCAAGATCGCCTTCATCTCCCTGAATGGAAAGAAATGTCGGAGCAACACATTCATTGTGTTTTCTTGTACAGCAAGAAAATTACCATCATTAATAAAACCCCATGCAGCAGGCTACATGTGCAAGGTCTAATAACGTAAGGGAACACATCTAGGTTGAGCATTATGCTTAAATTAGATCTCAAATATTTCCCTTGGAAACTAGAAAGTGGTTTATATAATGACGTCCCTGTGAAATGTACTTTCCAATACGAATGTGTTTGAGAAAATACACTTTAAAACATAGCTGCTAAAGAATGATTGATGCAAAATGAGTGAGCAAAGCCAGAAATTAAACAGACAAGACAGTATATTATGACTTCAAGTATCACGTTCTCTGGCACTAACATGAATGTGAGGCTCACTTTGTGGAGAATCTGGGTTATTTACATGTTCTGCTTTACAGCGATTGTATTACTATGAAATAAAGCTACATTTGATTGTCAAAGTCACCCTTTTTCATTTGATGCAATAGTAATGCATTTTATTCAGAACACTGGTGGCAGCTGTTTATTTTTTAACAATGGCAAACATTGGAGCTCTAGAAAGACCTGGATCAACAGATTGACATCTGTCTTGCTCTCATCATTAAGATTCTGCTCAATTAGCTCTAATAGATTATTAATTAGCACGCCCTTTGCTTAACTCTGTTGCACTGTGCCTCTGTTTATCTAAAGGCATTTAACACATTTGACTCTGAAATAACATCAAGAGCCTCAGAAAAATATATCAAAGTCATTACCAGTGTGTGGAAGAGTTACCTTTAATAGTCTAAGCCAGTGGGACTCGATCTTGAGCCACATTGACACACACGAACACACACACACAAACACACACACACACACACACACACACACAAACACACACACACACACACACACACACACACACACACACACACACACACACACTGATGATATCGGCTGCGTTTCCCAACAAAGAAGCTTCTTAACTCCTTAAGGAGTTAAGAAGGCTCCAAAGAAGTATTTCCCAAACGCCTTCTTAACAACAGCCTTCTTAACACATCGCTAAAGAAGGCTCTTAAGAAGCATCTTAACTGGAGCTGTCCACCATCTCGGTGCTGAAAACAAATCAATCGATGCCAGGCTAATCAATTGTTCCACATAATTACATGCTCCCAAATGAAGTTTTGATGTAAGTGGCGTCCTACTCACCCCCATCAATAAATAACGCTAAAAATGAACAAGCAGGGAAACGAGGCGCCCGAACGTATATATATATATATACATATATATACTGTATATATATATAATATATATATACGCACGCACAATCCAAAAACATCCCTCTCCTCCTGAAACCAACACAAAGCAGACAGATGCATTTTCCTGAACCCATAGACACAAAGAAAAACTCGAGTTCCCAGTCCTGTTTAAATGTTATAGAGGATATTCCTCAGTCCTCTTTAAATGTTATAGAGGATATTCCTCAGTCCTCTTTAAATGTTATAGAGGATATTCCTCAGTCCTCTTTAAATGTTATAGAGGATATTCCTCAGTCCTCTTTAAATGTTATAGAGGATATTCCTCAGTCCTGTTTAAATGTTATAGAGGATATTCCTCAGTCCTGTTTAAATGTTATAGAGGATATTCCTCAGTCCTCTTTAAATGTTATAGAGGATATTCCTCTTCCTATTTGCATTCACATTCTTTAGCCATTTTATGTTCATGTGAAGGTCGTTTTCCCAGTGTGATGGAGTTTGCATTTGTCTCGCACACCTGCAAAGTGTGAGACCTGAGATAAATTGCGATTGGTTGTTCAGACCGTTGAGGGTTTGGGATGCAATAGATTGATGTGACTTGAGAATAAAATGATGAATTCTGCCGACTGTGTTTTCTTCTTTTTAAATTTTATTTTATTTTTTATTTTTTTTAAGTAGGTTAGTACTTAACCGAGCCACAACTGCCCATAAAGGAGCCTGTGTGGCTCTAGAGCCTCGGGTTGAGTATCACTGGTCTAAGCATTGTTCAGGAAGCCAGCCGTCACGGGAACTGAACTATTGTTCCTGAGGGACTCCATGTTGCTGTGCATATAGATGCCTCAGCAATGCAGCAACATGAGCTGCTGTTCTCCCACATGAAATGAGGAGAGAGCAAACTGCAGCTTTTGCCTGTCTGTATTAGTCAGTGCAGCAATATAGTCCCCTAATCCACAAGCATGTCTCAGAGGGCTTTACAGTGAATGGGTCTAGCTAGGCAGCACTATCAATAAACGGGACTGAACCAAGAGGGGGGGGGGGGGGGGGGGGGTGAGAAGGGAGAGAACGGGGGAGAGATGATCTTGTACTCACAAATGTGGCTATATATTAAATATTCTATTATTCTATTATATATGTGCTTTTTGTAAATTTGTGCAGAAAATTGGTTATGTGCAACATGTTGCAGGCGTCATGTGACTTCTCTCTGCTTATAGTGGTTATGTGCAACATGTTGCAGGCGTCATGTGACTTCTCTCTGCTTATAGTGGTTATGTGCAACATGTTGCAGGCGTCATGTGACTTCTCTCTGCTCATAGTGGTTATGTGCAACATGTTGCAGGCGTCATGTGACTTCTCTCTGCTCATAGTGGTTATGTGCAACATGTTGCAGGCGTCATGTGACTTCTCTCTGCTCATAGTGGTTATGTGCAACATGTTGCAGGCGTCATGTGACTTCTCTCTGCTTATAGTGGTTATGTGCAACATGTTGCAGGCGTCATGTGACTTCTCTCTGCTTATAGTGGTTATGTGCAACATGTTGCAGGCGTCATGTGACTTCTCTCTGCTCATAGTGGTTATGTGCAACATGTTGCAGGCGTCATGTGACTTCTCTCTGCTCATAGTGGTTATGTGCAACATGTTGCAGGCGTCATGTGACTTCTCTCTGCTTATAGTGGTTATGTGCAACATGTTGCAGGCGTCATGTGACTTCTCTCTGCTCATAGTGGTTATGTGCAACATGTTTGCAGGCGTCATGTGACTTCTCTCTGCTTATAGTGGTTATGTGCAACATGTTGCAGGCGTCATGTGACTTCTCTCTGCTTATAGTGGTTATGTGCAACATGTTGCAGGCGTCATGTGACTTCTCTCTGCTTATAGTGGTTATGTGCAACATGTTGCAGGCGTCATGTGACTTCTCTCTGCTCATAGTGGTTATGTGCAACATGTTGCAGGCGTCATGTGACTTCTCTCTGCTTATAGTGGTTATGTGCAACATGTTGCAGGCGTCATGTGACTTCTCTCTGCTCATAGTGGTTATGTGCAACATGTTGCAGGCGTCATGTGACTTCTCTCTGCTTATAGTGGTTATGTGCAACATGTTGCAGGCGTCATGTGACTTCTCTCTGCTTATAGTGGTTATGTGCAACATGTTGCAGGCGTCATGTGACTTCTCTCTGCTCATAGTGGTTATGTGCAACATGTTGCAGGTGTCATGTGACTTCTCTCTGCTCATAGTGGTTATGTGCAACATGTTGCAGGCATCATGTGACTTCTCTCTGCTCATAGTGGTTATGTACAACATGTTGCAGGCGTCATGTGACTTCTCTCTGCTTATAGTGGTTATGTGCAACATGTTGCAGGCGTCATGTGACTTCTCTCTGCTCATAGTGGTTATGTGCAACATGTTGCAGGCGTCATGTGACTTCTCTCTGCTCATAGTGGTTATGTGCAACATGTTGCAGGCGTCATGTGACTTCTCTCTGCTTATAGTGGTTATGTGCAACATGTTGCAGGCGTCATGTGACTTCTCTCTGCTTATAGTGGTTATGTGCAACATGTTGCAGGCGTCATGTGACTTCTCTCTGCTCATAGTGGTTATGTGCAACATGTTGCAGGCGTCATGTGACTTCTCTCTGCTTATAGTGGTTATGTGCAACATGTAAATGTGTTTAATTTTGAGGAAATGTTGAGGCAATGTGGAGTGCTCGTCAGCAGGGAGTGGAGGTCGGTAGTACAGCAGCAGAGCGAACCACTTCCAAATGAGATCTTACATCACAAAGTGCTTCTTGGGAGATAATATGTATGCCGAATTGGAGAATGGTGTCTTAACGATTTGTAAGGTTTGTAAATTATGTTCTGGTGGTATTCAATTTACCGATAGACAGGGCCACATTTAGTTGCCAGATGAATGGAGTTTGGTGTGGCTGCTACTAGCCTAGCCGCGATTGTCGTACTGGACCACAATGCAAGCACTCCTCCCTCACGCTTACGTCACGTGCCCCAGCCCTATAGACCTTATTCGATTGACGTCACTCACGTATGGGCACGCCCACTGCCGCCATGTTGTTGACATAGCGCAGCCGCTTTAAGTGACAGCCTATGTAAGAGCAGAGTTTATAGGAAGCTAGCCGCCGTTAGCGTTACCTGTATCGTTCCAATTGTGTTCGGATGGTGACCTGCGTTACACACGGCTGTAGTAATGACAGCAATAAAGTCCCCGTGGTTTGTTTCTATCTCTACCGTCCACAGACGTGAAGGGAGCGAGACGGAGGATACGTCAGCAGCACAGGAGATGTGTGGATAGTTAGGAGAGACAGGTGAAACTTTCTGACAGCTCCTCACAGCAAAGTCTGTTCACCTCGATTTTTCTTTTGTTTATTATTACAGGCATTAACGGCAGCATACAAACAACAACTCTGGGGTTTTTATTGCTGTCATCACTATCGCTTTTGTAATGGGACAGAAACGACAATAAGGCCGTTACTATAGTTGTCAGCTGCAGGACGGTATGTCAACAATATGGCGCTGTCCGGGGTTAGCGAATAAGGTCTATAGCCTACAAGCGACTAAGGCTAAGGTTCACACAGCAAACCTTAGCGCTCAATTCAGATTTCTTTGCTCAGATCTGATTTTTTTGTGTGGTTGTTCACACAGACTTTTTAAAAGTGGCAAATATCAGACTCCAGTGTGAACAGGCCCTGAAGTGACCCGCATGTGCAGAAGAACAACAATAACGTCACACGCAGCACACTAGTAAACCCGGAAGAAGACAGCTGTAAACATGGCGGTAGCTGACGGTGTTGTTTCATCTGTTGTTTACGGTTTAATTTACAAGTTATTGTGCAGTGGAAGCCAACGAATACGGGAGCAGATGATAGCGAGGAGGAGAAAGAGCGTCAACATTTTAATGATGGCGTTCTGTCGAGCAGTAGCTGCTACTTCTGTACAGAGGAGTTTGACGTGTATATGCCTACACTGAAAGAGAGTTCATCAAAAAATGTCAGGATGTCAAGGGTTACTTTTAACTACATCTGTCAGCGCCTCTCCACAGCAAGACACAGGATTAGCTCCCTCGCAGCTGTCCTCCATGTCTGTAATCACAATCTGTCCACCTTGTCCCCGGGTCCTCCTGCCAGCGCAGTGACGAATGTCGCTCTGGAGTGACGTAAAAGTCACATTGAAGTCTGATACGGGCCAGATGTCTGTTACACCGAAATCACATTCCAAAAAATCTGATTCAAATCAGTTTTTTTCCCCCACATTTGAAAGTAGCCCAGGTCGGATTTAAAAAAGTCACATTCCATGTCATCTCTCGAGACAGACTTTCGAATTTGCATCGAAAATCTGTCTGCAAGCTCCGTGAAAAGCTGAATAACAGCGCTCGCGGGGTGCAGGCTTGCACGCTGCGCTTTACCCGATCAAAATGGAGTGGACGTGACCGGTGTGTAGTCAAAACGTACCATTTTCAGCATGTAGCAAGTTGCTAATGGATGCTAACGGATGGGTTCCCAGATTGCATTCCATGTGACTTGTACTGTTCACACAGTCATGGAAAGTCATTGGGCCACTTGTGCCTGCTGTGTGAACGTAGCCTAACAAGCCACAGATGCACTGCATGGAGCGCTGCACGGCTGCCTTGACCGAATAGAGGTGAGCATTACTTCTTTGTGAAGAAGGAATGGAAAATCTCAATTTGACCATACCAGTGATAATTATAATAATTTTGAGCATATTATGCATCATAATTTAATATTTTATATGCCCAGATGTGGCCTTTCTTATCTCATATTGCAAGTGGAGCTGTTTATGTGCTTTTGTCTCATGCATGATGCCCTCGCGCTGCCTACGATTTACATTGACATTGAAAATAGTACAATATTTTGTTTGGGAGGGTCAATCATATTTTTCCAAACACTTGCGGAGGTTCAAGGAAAAATATATTTCGGTCAGAGAAGGGTCACAGCTTTTTATTTCAGAGCGCTACAAATCCCTCCAGTGACCCCCCCTCCGAAGTTAAGTTAAGTTTAAATAACGAACGGCCACTTGGCCGGTGAGTCAAAAAGTAAATTTCGGGCCCTGCTCGTCAGATACATTTATGACAAATGAAGTGCATTTTGTTATCGTTTCATTTTTCTGTTTCTATTTTTGCATGGTTATTATGGAATGTTTTCTGTTTCATATATACAATCAATGGTTTCATAGCATAAAAAACATTTGATAATGTTCATTTTGAAAATCAGATATGTTTCTTTTTGTAAGTGCTGATTGGCTGTATTGAACTGTCTTGAACGTACCAAGCAGCTAGAAGATCTTGTTCAGGTGTTATGAAAGTAGAATATACTCGACACTAAGTCCTATTGCTCTTGCTTGTTCGTTTTATTATTAAGGCCAGTACCCGGCTTGTTTTGTAGTGTTCAATAAGTTATATTTTATGTGCATCATCCTCACCAATTTCTTTCGAATAATTTTCTCTGTCATGCTATAATTGGTTAGCTGCTGCTAGTTGGCTGTTTTTTGAAACATATCCAATGTTTCCAAGGATATTTTGCAAGTATTGGCATGGAAGGACACTTGAATGTATCCAAGATCAATCATTTGAAAATGTTGGGCCTTGTAGATGTGCAGCCCACAGAAATCTTCTGCAAAGCCATCTCTGTTAGATTCCATTGTACAAATTCTCATCCATTCACCCCTGATGTACAGTATGTCTCATGGCTTTCATCTGTTAACACGTTCACTGCCGTCGACGAGTTATCTCGTCAAAAAAAATCCAACGGTTGACTGCCGTGGACGAGTTATCTCGTCAAACAAAAACAAAAAAAAATTTGACGGTGGGACGTGGATCAAACCCTTTTACATCTCCTATAAATATATGGGAGCTATTGAATGTGTATAACCTATTTTACCGACCCACTAAGTGGCGACAGTGCTCTCCAGACTAGAGGAAGCCGAGCAAAAAACACCAGGAAAAAGCGTGAGGAAGCCATTCTCATGGAAAATGGTTTGGCGAAAACGCTTTCGCGCTGGCGCACAACGGCGTTTCCAAAAATAGACTCTGGGTGCAACACACTTTGAAACACCAGCAGAAAGCCCAGAATCGCACGCAGCTTCATCAAAGCTCACAACCGAAAACCCAGAAACGAACGAGCCCGATTTTACAGTATAATCCAGACTCGCCCGACGAGCGGCCGCCAGCAGCCAGGCAGCACAGACAGACAGGCAGCAGAAACTCGCCTGTGACAAACACTGCAAAGCCACCAGAGACACACCTACGGAGGGAGAAGTTTGAAGGAGAGGGGGGTGGGGTGCTGACGGAGGAACTATATGTTCAGAACTATATTGTTTAGATGTCTGATGACTCACTGATGCCAAAAATAAATGGTTAAAGTGACTGTTCTGCCTGTTCTATCGAATCACGCACGCACGCACGCACGCACACACACACACACACACACACACACACACACACACACACACACACACAATACAGTATACACACTTGCCCAAGGGCACCCATAATCACAGGCACGTGAGGTGGTTCTAAAAATCCATTTATCTCAAAACTCTCTGAAAATCTCTGAAACCATGCTGTATTCAACTGCTAATGCCTACATAACTACTAACTCTACAAACTAACTCTTTTAGACAGAGAAAGCACACATTCTATTAGTTCTTTTGAGATATTTTGTGTTCACAAAATCCTAGCAGAAAATAATCCTCGGCTCTTGAAAGATGAGCCAGAATCCTCAAAAAAACCCTTGGCAGAAGCTACCTACTGATTGGAAAAAAGTGTTGGCAGTGAATGTGTTTAAAAAAAAAAAAAAAAAAAAAAAAAAAATCAGGCCAGGCCACCAGGCATCATCAGCCCAACGTGTTAGCTTGGACGCTCAACAGTCACAACACTGCCTCACAAACTTGGCTGCATCCAACTCGAGACAACTTTTCAGACCCTGGAGACAATCTTTCTCAGAAGAGACTAATGCGACAAATCTGGAGACTTTTTCTGACATGGGATTAACATTACCAGCAAGCAGCAGTTGGTTAATTTTGGTTCATAAAAAAATAAAAAAAAATAAAAAAAAATAAAAAAATAAATAAAAATCGAACAGGTCAATTATACAATCGAACATGCCCTCCTCCCCCACATTCGAAGTTGAATTCGAATTTTGAATGAAAAGTGACAGCCCTAGCTGACATCCTGTCTGTGAGTCAGGCTGACATCCTGTCTGTGAGTCAAGCTGACATCCTGTCTGTGAGTCAGGCTGACATCCTGTCTGTCAGTCAGGCTGACATCCTGTCTGTGAGTCAGGCTGACATCCTGTCTGTGAGTCAAGCTGACATCCTGTCTGTGAGTCAAGCTGACATCCTGTCTGTGAGTCAGGCTGACATCCTGTCTATGAGTCAAGCTGACATCCTGTCTGTGAGTCAGGCTGACATCCTGTCTGTGAGTCAAGCTGACATCCTGTCTGTGAGTCAAGCTGACATCCTGTCTGTGAGTCAAGCTGACATCCTGTCTGTGAGTCAGGCTGACATCCTGTCTATGAGTCAGGCTGACATCCTGTCTGTGAGTCAAGCTGACATCCTGTCTGTGAGTCAGGCTGACATCCTGTCTGTGAGTCAGGCTGACATCCTGTCTGTGAGTCAAGCTGACATCCTGTCTGTGAGTCAGGCTGACATCCTGTCTGTGAGTCAGGCTGACATCCTGTCTGTGAGTCAAGCTGACATCCTGTGAGTCAGGCTGACATCCTGTCTGTGAGTCAAGCTGACATCCTGTCTGTGAGTCAAGCTGACATCCTGTCTGTGAGTCAGGCTGACATCCTGTCTGTGAGTCAGGCTGACATCCTGTCTGTGAGTCAGGCTGACATCCTGTCTGTGAGTCAGGCTGACATCCTGTCTGTGAGTCAAGCTGACATCCTGTCTGTGAGTCAGGCTGACATCCTGTCTGTGAGTCAAGCTGACATCCTGTCTGTGAGTCAGGCTGACATCCTGTCTGTGAGTCAGGCTGACATCCTGTCTGTGAGTCAAGCTGACATCCTGTCTGTGAGTCAGGATGACATCCTGTCTGTGAGTCAGGCTGACATCCTGTGAGTCAGGCTGACATCCTGTCTGTGAGTCAAGCTGACATCCTGTCTGTGAGTCAAGCTGACATCCTGTGAGTCAGGCTGACATCCTGTCTGTGAGTCAAGCTGACATCCTCAGTGATTTATGACATCACTGATGACATCATATACATTGTGACATCATCAGTGATGTCATAAATCCTTGTGTGTGTGTGTGCGCGCGCGCACACACACACACACACACACACACACACACACACACACACACACACACACGCACACACACACACACACACACGCACACACACACAGTGCCTCAGTAGGATTTATGACATCACTGATGATGTCACTATGTCTATGACATCACTGATGATGTCATAAATCAGTGATGATGTCACCTAAACAGTGACATCATCAGTGATTTATGACATCACTGATGACATCATATACATTGTGACATCATCAGTGATGTCATAAATCCTTCCCATCAGAGGCTATAAGTAGGCCCGGCAAGCTGGTGCCAGCTCCAGGAGAAGGACAAAACTCACCCAGACTCCAAATATTTGAGTAAATCACAGGTACTGTTGAAGGTATAAGGTATTCGTCCAGGTTAGTTGAACAAAATGAACAAACAAGACGAAGGGTCAGATGAGCTGCATCTGGAGGGATCAGTGTGTGACGCGGTGATCAGAGTGGATGATGTGGAATTCAACGCCGCCAAGGCTCTCCTCTGCGACTACAGCCAATACTTCAACACTCTCTTCACCCATGGCTGGACGTCCCAGGACAACATCTACGACATGGCCGGCCCCGTGTCAGCAGACTACACCCGCTCTGTCCCGGTGACCAAGGACAACGTGGAGGAGCTGTTGATAGCAGCAGACTACCTCGGCATCATGGGGGTCGTCCGCTCCTGCTGTGAGTTCCTGGAGGTGCGGCTCTGCCCGGAGAACTGCATCGGCATCTTAAAGTTTGTAGACTTGTACTACTGCCCGGACCTGAGGAGCAAGGCCTTTCTCTTCATCCTGGAGCACTTTGAGCAGATCGCCGCAGACTCTGAAGAGTTCCTGGAACTCTCTCTGGAGCAGCTGACGGACATCCTGGCACGAGACGATCTGAACGTGAGACAGGAGAGCACGGTGTTCGAGGCCGTCCTCCGCTGGATCGCCCACTCGCCCGAGGAGCGTGAAGGTCACATGTCTGTGCTGCTGCCTAAGATCCGCCTGGGCTTGATGACCACCGACTACTTCATCAACCAGGTGAAGAACAACAGTCTGGTTAAAGACAACGCCGAGTGTGAGGTGATCATCCTCGATGCAGAGAGGGCCATGGATGATGTCACCTCCAACAGACCCTCCAACCCTCTGACTCGCCCACGCCTGCCTCATGCCATCCTGTTGGTCATGGGAGGCTACAGTGACAGCGGGCTAACAAATAGCATTGAGGTATACGATCCCCGTGCCGAGCTCTGGGTCAATGTACCAAACGTTGAACTTGAGTCTCACCGGGCTTACCACGGCGCCGCTTTCCTAAATGGCCTTGTCTACTGTGTTGGCGGCTACAGGATGTTGAACAGTCTCAGCAGCGTGCGGAAGTTTGACCTCTGTACCCGTACTTGGCACGATGTGGCACCCATGCATAATCGCCGTCGCTTTGTCAGCGTGGCAGTACTGAATGGCAGGATCTATGCCATGGGAGGCCACAATGGAAACGTCAGTCTCAACAGTGCCGAGCGCTATGATCCTCAGACTGACAAGTGGACTCTGCTCCCACCCATGAATGAGCAGAGGAGCCATGCCAGCGCCACAGTACTCAACGGCAAGGTGTACATCTGTGGTGGTTACGATGGGAAGAGGATCCTGAACACAGCTGAGTGCTACAACCCAGACACCAACCAGTGGATGAAGATCGCCCCCATGAGCAGCAGGCGCTGCGACTTGGGCGTCATGGCCTACAGACAGCGCGTCTACGCAGTGGGCGGCTGGGGCGGCCCCAACCGCCTGCGCAGCGCCGAGGCCTACGAGCCGCTAACCAACACGTGGAGCGCCGTGCCCGACATGCTGAATCCACGCAGCTGCTTTGGCATTGAGGTGATGGACGACCAGCTGTTTGTGTGCGGAGGCTTCTCCAGAGGCTTCAAATCCTCCAATAAGGTGGAGCGCTACGACCAGAGCACCAACGAGTGGCACGAGGCCTGCAGTATGAGGACGCCACACGGAGGGTTCAGCTGCTGTGTGGCACATGGACTGTCCAACATGGCCGAGTACGCTGCACCTCATCACATCCTGTAACCCCGCCCTGGGCCGCCCTGTCTGCTTTTTGGCCTTTTGGCTGATTGCCGATGGCGATATATATGCAAATTTGTTCCACCTAATTTCAGAGCCATCGAGTCTCTCCTGTAATGGAATTAACACATTATTATACCTACTCTTATCATGATGGCCCACTAGCAGATGCTGACATAAAAGCTTTTCAGAATGTACACATTCACTGAGCATCATAAGAAACTACTTCAACTTACTTAGGTTATGAAAAACCTGCCATATTCTTATTTATGTAACAATTTGGGGTGATATCAGCCATATTGGCAGAAAGGACCCCAGTGGAAATAAGTAGGCTTCTAGTTCACAACTTTAAGCTACTTTACTGGGCTATCCTTGGATCATTGTTTTCTTCCATTTACATAATGTGCACCATTTTTAAAATGTTTTGACTATAAATGTAATTTGTGGTGTTCTTTTTGTATTTTCATCCGAAATAAACTAAACCAAACTAAACGTTTTGTGTGTGTCAGTGTGTGTGTGTGTGTGTGTGTGTGTGGTCTCTTTCACATATAAGCTGGTGGACTCGGTGCGATTCGGGGGGGTGAAGTTGCAACATTGTTGCAACACATGCGCACACACACACACACACACACACACACACCCACACACCCACACAGTGCTTCAGTAGGATTTATGACATCACTGATGATGTCACAATGTCTATGACATCACTGATGATGTCATAAATCAGCAGTGTTGGGCAAGTTACTCTGGAAAAGTAATTAGTTACTGATTACTGATTACTCCTTAAAAAAGTAATAAAAGTTACTTTACTGATTACTTTTTCAAAAAGTAACTAGGTACGTTACTAGTTACTTTTTCTTTCTGTTTTACCCCAAATACCTTACACAAGTTGTTACATGTCTAGCATGTCACTGTATTAATTATTTTCGCTTTGGTATTATGATAGATAGATAGATAGATAGTAGAGTACTTTATTAATCCCCTGGGTGAAATTCTTGTGTTACAGCAGAAGCCAATGTCAGTACATCTCAGTAAAAAACACACAAATGAAGCTATGTTAACACGTTCACTGCCAATGGCGAGTTGACTCGTCAAAGAAATTCCAACGGTTCACTGCCAATGACGAGTTGAGACGTCAAAAAAAAAAAAAAAAATTTTTTTTGACGGTGCTACGTGGATCAATGCCCCCCACGTCTCCTATAAAAATATTGGAGCGACCGAATGTGTACAACCCATTCCACCGACCCACTAAGTGGCGACAGTGCTCTCCATTCTAGAGGAAGGCAAGCAAAAAGCACTGTGAGGAAGCCATTCTCATGAAAATGGATTGGCGAAAACGCTTTCGCGCTTGGGAGCTGGCGGTGGGGTTTTGCAAATTTGCATAATAGATTACGGGTGGAACACACTTTGAAACACGCAGCATAAATAAGACCAGAATCGCAAAAGCTTCATCAAAGCTCTCAGAACCCCAAGAAACGAGCGAGCCCATCCATCCAGACTTGCCCAGCGGCCGCCAGGCAGACAGGCAGCAGCAACTCGTTTGTCACAGACCCGCTGCAGAGCCAAGGAGGGCGGAGGAGAACGCCCACGGAGGGAGGAGTTGGAAGCAGAGGGGGGTTTCCTGCTGTTATGGAGGAAATTACTGTTCAAAACTATTGTTTAGATGTCTGACGTCTTACTGATGCCAAAAATGAATGGTTAAAGTGACTGTTCTATCGAATTTCACAAAAAGCCGTTTATCTCAGAATAAATTTACAGACGCTGAAACCATGCTGTATTCAACTGCTAATGCTTACATAACTACTAACTCTACAAACTAACTCTTTTAGACAGAGAAAGCACACATTCTATTACGGTAGTTCTTTTGAGATATTGTGTGTTCACAAAATCCTAACAGAAACGAATCCTCGGCTCTTGAAAGATGAGCCAGAATCCTCAAAAAAACCCTCTGGCAGAAGCTAACTACAGTTTTGAAAAACGGCTGGCAGTGAATGTGTTAAATGTCACTGTATTTTATAAGCAATGCTCATGTTGATGTGTCCTCATAAATCACGTTTAGCCAGAGGTGGCCTAAAGGCTCACACGCTGCGATGGGGGTTAGGCAGAAGCTCATCCATAATTCCCCAGGATGCAGGGTGAGGGGTACGGGCAAGGGAGGTCGCTCCTGCTAAAGTGCCCCACACCACAGGGGGGCGCATGTTTACTGACAGTCCCGCAGAGGCTGCCAACAGTCACCTGCTAGCACCACTTGCTTTAGGGGCCGTGCTGTTACATTAATGCATGTGGCTTCATCTCATTAAGAGCACCTTCACTCCAGGGGGGAGCTGCTGGGATGAGAGCTGCTACAGTAGTGGGTCATGTTTAGTATGCCAGGTGGTATCACGCCAAAGGGGACATGGCCCATAGAGACACTCTTTGTATCATGCACAATGGAAAGAATCTTTATATTTAGCCCACAATTTAATAGAGAGATAACATCGCTACTGAATATACTGAGATTTATGGTGCTTACCTGTTTTTCTTTCTGTAACTGCAATAAAAGTGAAAACATTTTTTTTATCATCTGTTAAAGCAATTATGCCCAAATAAATTTGGAGTAAAAACCGATAAATCAACAATTAAATAAAATTCAGACATTCAAGGAGTCTTTGAAGAAGCGTATTGGAACAACAAGATATTGGGTCAATGATGTGGTCTTTCTACAGTGGTCTTGAAGTGCAAATAAAAATATTGATACTTGACATAGCCTTAAGTGTACAGTGTCAATACATATTAATAGATTAGGGACAAGTATTCTGATGTTGTACTGCATCAGGTTTCCTCTTCCTCTACCTTAGCTGCGGGTGAGGTGTTGGGCAAGTTACTCAGGAAGTGTAATTAGTTAAATTCCTCGTTACTTTGATATTATTGCTTTAGCTACCCCCCCCCCCCTCCATAACCTGTTTAGCCAGTTATTTTTTAGAACTGAACCCACTTTAACAATAATTACAATAAGAACAATAACAGCACAGACAAGGATGCTGAAGTGAAACTATTTCCAGTGTGTTTGCACTGTTAATCACGTGTTCCAACAGCCACTACCCCAAAGCCTGGGTAAACCCAGCCTTCAACGTGACGTCACAGGCTATGCCTGTAGCGTAAGTTGACTGATGGCACATATGGCTCATTTCCACCACATTTTACAGCCCTGCACAGCTCGTCACCACTTGGCTCTACTTGTTCGACCCGATGGATGTTTTGCTTCCACCACTGGTCATCTGCCCCCGCCCACCCCCGCCCACACCTGGTCGTCATAGCGACCGCATATCTGCCCTCCGCCCATAACCGAAGTAGGCTATAACATATAACGTTAAAATTAAATCCATACACAGAACTTTTAAACCGTTTATGAAATACTGGTGCCTCTAAATTAGCCTAGCTAAACCCAGCCCCCACGTGATCTGCTCTCATTGTTCCCAGTCACTAGGTAGTGACTGAGAACAGGTCTGAGAGCAGGTCACGTGGAGGCTGGGTTCACCCAGGCTACCTCTAAATGACCTACAGTGTACATGGGCAAATGTGACAATCGGCCAGGAGAATGGATATCACTTTGTTGTTAGTCAAACTCACATGCATGCGCTGCGCGAGGGACGGGGGTTGCGCTACGGGGAGAAGTGAAGCCTCAAGCCTCTACCCCGGCGGCCTCTCACCAGGCAAGACCGCGGCTTCACCAAAGCCCCGCCTGCGGCCTAGCGGAGCCGACGCTGCACACAACTACAAAGGGCTTCCTGAGGAGCTGATTTTTTTTTCTCTCAAAACAATTGAAAACCACCGTCATGTTAAAGCTGAGTAAGGAGATCGCTTTTATTTCACCACAGCCGAAGGCAGCAACACAAAAGACTGATGGAAATAACATAACAGAAGAAGGTAAGCCCCACTAAACTGGTATGCAGCATTGACAGTCAGTAGATAGAGTAAACACGATTCTGCCTGACCAATCAGTCGTCTACAGTGTTTTCACGTCACCGTATGAACCCGGGTTCACAGCGCTGGAACCTCAACAGAGCAGGGACCAAAAGCAGCACGACTCAACCCCGACTCAACCCGGGCTGTCCACGTTTTTGATCGGTGGAATGAGACAAAAAAGCGAGACGAGCTGGGCGGGGCCGCGTTGATACAACTCAACCTTTTCCATTGCCTGTTGGTATGGTAACCTGTGTATTAAGGATAAGAATTCCCTCGGAAAAATTGTGAAGGTGGCATCTAAAGTAGCCGGTATCCATCTGGACAGCCTCGACCATGTCTTTAACAGACAGTACTTAAGAAGGCTTTGTCCATCCGTTCAGACGCAGCCCACCCTCTAAGCTCGGAGTACAGGCTCCTTCCTTCAGGTCGTCGACTGTGTGCCCCACGGGCCACAAAAAATAGGCACAAGTTCTCCTTTGTCCCTGTCTCCATTCGAGCATTGAACGCTGCTGAGGGAAGGCAGTGATGGTTTAGTGTTTTATTATCATTTTTTACTTTCAGCCTCCGCCGCTGTTTGTATTGTTTTATTGCTTCTATTGATTTTATGGTTTCTATTATTTTATTGTTTTTAACTATTGATTTATCTTTCCTTACTTTGTGCACTTTACTGGCCATTCGTGCACTTTATTCTACTACCTCACTTTACCGGTCGCTGCGTGTCTGCACTTTACTGATCGCTGTGCACTTTACGGATCGCTGTGCACCTTACTGATCGCTGGGCACTTTACGGATCGCTGTGCACTTTACCGATCGCTGTGCACTTTACCGATCGCTGTGCACTTTACCGATTGCTGTGCACTTTAATGCTACCTTGCACATTATCGGTCATTGTGTGCCACAAACAAGGTCCTTGATGTTTATTTAGCCTTTTATTTATTTTAACTATAGGCATGTAACATTTAACATGCTACTTGTGTTGTTTCTTGTCAATGTTCTTATTTGTATGTCTATATGCTGCAACTCAATTTGCCCTTTGGGACACTAATAAACTTGAACTGAACTGAACTGAACTGAACAAGCGGTGGAAATGGGCCAATAGAGGTCACGTGGAGGCTGGGTGGGTTTACCCAGGCTAACTAACCCAGGGCTAGAAGAACTGCAGGGTGAATCGTATAGCCCTGGGTTTAGGTTAACCTGGGTTAAAAGTGAAAAGGGGCAGTGTGAGAAGCCCTTTTGCGGTGTGTTCAAGTGCAACTTTTTGGCTCCGACAAAGCGACGGAGGTGACGCAACATTCGGCCTTCGTTGCCGCATTCTAGTTCTCCCTGTGTCTCAGCCACCACCCCTCTTACCTACAGAACACGTTTCATTTCTCACCTCTCACTTGAATCTCCCTTGTTACTCTGGAATCCCTTTATCTGGGAGCAGCACCAGCGGTGTCACTGGAGCCTAATGAATCACAAGATAGATACACACAGAGTGGTGTAGCCATTGTTGTTTTCCCTCCGAGCCAGCCAAAAATGAGCCGTCAGCTGCATGTGCAAACAGAGAGGTGGGTTTCACTCCTTTGTGGCAGAATTTAAAATATTCATAACTGATACACAGGACTTTTTGACTGTGTGGAGAAGCAATGTAAATTGCATAAGGGTCTCTCAGCACTATGCTGAAAAGATCGAGTGAAATAGAAAAGCAGCTGCACATCCAGAAATGGCATTTATAAATCAGTGCACGCATGGAGACAGAACATTCCATGTGTGAATGGTATCAATCCATGGGCAAAAAGGTGCACAGTCTAAACATAGCATGTGGATAATGTTTGGACTGTCAGATAAAGTGTGAAGAAATATGGGTATGCTCTTTGGAAACTATTAAGGTTAAGATGAATATGACAGCAATTATCTCTTTATTTTTATTTTTTACGTTTTATGTATTTGTTAGGTTTATGTATTTTTACTTACATGTCAGTTTCCTCTGATATGATGGAGGTTCCCCCCTGACCATAGCTACATCAAATCCTCTGATATGATGGAAGTTCCCCCTTGACCATAGCTACATATACATACATATGATATATACATATAATAGATAGATATACAGACAGACAGACAGACAGACAGACAGACAGACAGACAGACAGACAGACAGACAGCCAGATAGATAGATAGATAGATAGACAGACAGACAGACAGACAGACAGACAGACAGACAGACAGACAGGCAGACAGACAGACAGACAGACAGACAGATAGATAGATAGATAGATAGATAGATAGATAGATAGATAGATAGATAGATAGATAGATAGATAGATAGATAGATAGATAGCGGATACAAAGAGCGGATATGAAGAGAGGCTATCTAATATTCAGGTGTGATAATCTTCCAGGAAGCTGTTGAAATGACATCTTCCAATTTATCTGTCTCTTTCTCCACATGTTTTGTGAGTTATACGTATTGCACTTGTTAATCAGATCACGTTTTTCCTCTTCCGTGCTGCTCAGCCAGTTAGCAAAGAAATGTGATCCAATATGTGAAAATGTGATTTAATGAACCTTTTCTGTGGCCAGTCCACAAGACTAGGATGTAGAATCGATGCTTGTAATGAATAAGAAGAGAGAGCTTGCTTTGAGAGGACCTCACTGACATGCAGATGATGGCTTGAAAGCTGTGCTTCATTTCTCACGGTCTATTACAGATGTACAAGCTTTCACGATCAAGGCAATGAGACGTTTTTCCAAACAACTATACAGCCTGTGGTTTGAACATAGGCCTACTGGAGCATTTATCGGCCTTGATTTACCAAGCAATATATATTTCTACAGTTAGCATTGCTAAGTAACCTAGAACATTTCATCATCTAAATCAAAGGATAGTGCAATTGCAATTGTTTTTGACACGTGGGCTATTATGTCAGTCTCGCCTTGATCCATGGTAAATATATTTTCCCCCCACTGAGATATTGGCTTGTCATTTCGTTTGTATTCATCATTGTCACGGACTTTGTATCTGAGAAGATAACCCACAATAATCACCACATTTATGAAAACTGCCAAGTGAGATTTAGCTCCATTGCGCTAGAACACAGTCTCAAAGGCAGACTTTCCTCTTTAGATGCTGTGTTAAAACCCACTGGAGTCATATTTCAGAAAGAAATGTAGCAGCTCAGATTATTATTATTATTTTCTACATCAATTGTCGTCACTAGAGATAGATGTTTGTTATATATACTGGAAGCCTATGGCAGTGATGAATCATCACATAATGGGTACAAAACATCTCTGACCCTGGCCTCTGTCCTATAGGAGCGCTGTGGTAAGTTTATCACAGCACAAAGCACATGTGTGCCTCTGTCCTATAGGAGCACTGTGGTAAGTTTATCAAGTTTATCATTCTGCATAATGCAAAGCAGCAGGTGAATTTTATTGTATTTTTTGTGAGGGGGATGAAGGCCAGGTGAGGGTGATATGGAAATAATCATATCTTATCTGGCTCGTCATGTCAAAAACACTGTTATTGTCCAATAAACATTGTTTATATATACTGTCCATGGTGCTGACATTCAATCACATTTTATATGATCCATATTTAGACCTAGATGCAGAGCTACATTATTTATAAAAGCCTAAAAGTAGGCTCTCGATGCGATTCTCCGTGGATGTGGATTCATCCGTGGATGTGCGGATACAGAAAAAATACAAATAAACAATAACAGCCGCCCTCGAAGCAACGTCCGCTCACTTCCTGTACAGAATGAAGCAACGTCCGCTCACTTCCTGCACAGAATGAAGCAACGTCCGCTCACTTCCTGCACAGAATGAAGCAACGTCCGCTCACTTCCTGTACAGAATGAAGCAACGTCCGCTCACTTCCTGTAGAGAACGAAGCAACGTCCGCTCACTTCCTGTACAGAATGAAGCAACGTCCGCTCACTTCCTGTAGAGAACGAAGCAACGTCCGCTCACTTCCTGTAGAGAATGAAGCAACGTCCGCTCACTTCCTGTAGAGAATGAAGCAACGTCCGCTCATTTCCTGTACAGAACGAAGCAACGTCCGCTCACTTCCTGTACAGAACGAAGCAACGTCCGCTCACTCCCTGTACAGAACGAAGCAACGTCCGCTCACTTCCTGTACAGAATGAAGCAACGTCCGCTCACTTCCTGTACAGAATGAAGCAACGTCCGATCACTTCCTGTAGAGAATGAAGCAACGTCCGCTCACTTCCTGTACAGAATGAAGCAACGTCCGCTCACTTCCTGTACAGAATGAAGCAACGTCTGCTCACTTCCTGTAGAGAATGAAGCAACGTCCGCTCACTTCCTGTACAGAATGAAGCAACGTCCGCTCACTTCCTGTACAGAATGAAGCAACGTCTGCTCACTTCCTGTACAGAATGAAGCAACGTCCGCTCACTTCCTGTACAGAATGAAGCAACGTCTGCTCACTTCCTGTAGAGAATGAAGCAACGTCCGCTCACTTCCTGTACAGAATGAAGCAACGTCCGCTCACTTCCTGTACAGAATGAAGCAACGTCTGCTCACTTCCTGTAGAGAATGAAGCAACGTCCGCTCACTTCCTGTACAGAATGAAGCAACGTCCGCTCACTTCCTGTACAGAATGTCTGAATGACGTCTGGAATGAAGTGCAGAGCTCTCGGCACAGGAAAACATGAAGAGCAGGTAAAGGCTGGCTTGCGGGAGGCAGACGATAGTATTTGAGGCGCGTAAGGGCCAGTAATTTAGCACGGACACGCCTGGGCCACGCCTACACCTGTGTCTGTGCTTAGATTCCAGCGCAACACTGGATGGTGGAGGCAGACCATAGCTTAAGGCTACGTTCACACACAGCACCCAAGCCTACGCCTTGCCTTTACCCACGCTTTTAAATAGGCATCCTTTTTAGTCAATGAGGCTGTGTACACAGGGCGCCTCAACGTGAACCTTGCGTGTACCCACGCCTCGCCTGAGCTGCGCCGATTTTATCGTTTAGGCGTGAGTTCCATTTTCAAGCCGACTAGGCGCATGAAGGCAGACTTTTTCTGTCAAGCCATGAAGGAAAAACGCGACAATATCCGTGGGAAATGGCAAAGTCAACTGAATTTCAAAATAAAATATATCAGATTTATTTGACCTACTACCCATGATAATTCGGGACCACACGTGACAAAAAAAAACACTCGGGAGAGAGGAGAGGCGCTTGTGACTTGGCTCAGGTTCAGCGTGGAAGGCGTGCAGTGTGATCGCAAAAGTGTGTGATAGGTTTGTAGGGTAGGCGTGGGTTGAGGCAAGGCAAGGCGTAGGTGCCCTGTGTGAACGTAGCGTAAGACGCAGGGAAGATGGCATAAGAGGTGCGCAAACGATCGCGCCTGTACGACGATAGGGCCCGCAGTCTCTATACAGTACCTATCGCATCAGGGTTTGCCTTCATGTGGCTCACTGGATGACAGCCTGTTTACTCATGCATTAAGCCAACTGGGTTTATGCTTTCCTCTTAACCTTTGGCTTGGGGAGCAAGATCAGCCCCTACATCCTCTCCACCAAGGTCAGTCTTCTTCCTATATTGATCACTCAGTGACCAATCACATCAGAGCCAAGGACATGCCTAACCCTATCACTGTGGAACCCAACAGGATTACGTCGTGCCTTGTGTTGTAGTGTAGGCTATAGAACTTTATGATCTGGAACTAATTGACATCCAGCTCAGATGCTATAAAACAAAGTGGGTTGTTTGTTATATTTAGCGTCCGAGTCTTGATGTAATCAAGATGGTAGATTGGGCAACATGGCAGCACTGCTTTATGTTTACTAGGGATCAGATCAGAATGCATATATGCATCAGAAACCACGTCAACAACTGTCTAGATCAGGGGTTCCCAAACGTTTTCATCTTGCGACACAAAAGATACATTTTGTGTCTCCGTGGGACCCAAACTCACACAAAAAATATACGGTAATGAGTTGCCATGACGACCAGTTGGCGACCCACCCTCCCACGGGTCCGTGACCCAAATTGGGTCGCGACCCATAGTTTGGGAAACACTGGTCTAGATGTAACTTATAGACCCTTTTCACTGCAGCCACTTTGACATGTCAAAGCAGGGCTAACCAATAACAATGAAGGCATCAATCCATTTAGGTGTTCCAGTGCCAGGGCCATCATTAATGTTATTGGTTACACCTGTGTTCACCCTGCGTTGATACTCAAAATGGGCTGCTGTGAAAAGGGTTTATTGTGGGCTGCAATTTGAAAATGAAAAACAAGCGAAATCACAAACGTTAAAACTAAGGCGTAATACAGCTGGGGAAACAAGATATGTCCAAACTACTAGCAGCGGGATATGGGGCTCTATGAAATATTTGTTAATGAATGTCATAAATCTGCTGTGGTGATACCTTAAAACACACAACTCTTCTAGGCAATATCATCTTTAAACATTTAGTGTAACTGAAGAGAAGACAGATTGGTGAAAAGCTTGACGGGAGAGCGAGGAGAGAGATAACCGAGATGGACTTGCATCATGAAGTGGCATTGTTGAAATTCAAAAAGCTGTTCTCCTGCCAACAAAGACTCTGAGCTGCAGCGTGGAACGTTGACAGAGAACAACAGTCTTTGTAAATTGCCTCACAACAACCTTTGATGACTGACATCTCTCGCTTCGTCAGGGAGATGGTGCTGGACACACTTGGTTTGACTTCATAAAGGGATTTTTAAACAAACAAAATAGTAAATATATCATCCTACTAGGAATCCGTGTGTGTCTGTGAGTTTGTGACTGTGTGTGTGTCTCCTTTGCCTATCTCGAGAGCCGTTCGTCCGATCGACTTCACACTTGGCGGGTGTATTGCTGAGGACTCAAGGACGTGCAGTCTCGGATTTGGTTCAATTTGGACACTCAACACGTTCAATATTAATACACTTTGCTTAACTAAGCAAACAGTGCTCTGTGCAGCAGCGGTTCCAACGGGCACTATGCAGTAATGACAAATAGCAATTGTTTAGAAATCCCTGTATAGGGCAGCACTTTATAATAACCCAAATGTAATGTATCCTGGTGGATAGATCAACTAGATTAACTAGGATAACGCTCTCCTATACCCGTCTCCGACGTCCGATCGCAGGTCCGATTTTGCACTGCAAAATTAATTGCGTGCGTTAACGCGTTCATATTGACCTCAGAGACCTGCAGGGGCCTTAGGGTCACTTCTTGAGAAAGTATAGGCAGCCTATGATGTTAAGAGGCTTGTGAGGTGAGGATGTGTCAATGAAGCTGGGTTATGATCCCAGAGCACAGCTGCTCAGACAGCCAGTATGGTTGGGTGGTGGGTACTTAGGATCAATAGCAAACTTCTCTGCCCTTTTCCCACTTTCACATCATGCAAGTCCTCAAGGGAGGAACCAGTAGCCGGTAAGCCTCCAAGTTGTGCAAATGAAATGTTGCCTTAGGAGCTTTTTCACATGCAGGGGACAGCCACAAGCGAAGTCACCTCTCTGCTCCGCGGCACCCTCCCCTCCGCACCCCGCGGCACCCTCCCCTCCGCACCCCGTGTGAAGAATCACCTGCCTCTCCTGGGTGCTCTGCATGGGTAACCATAGAAACGGCCAGGGCACTGTGTGCCTATATACAGTAGGTTGTTGAATTACCCTATGTATGTAGGCTACTTCTTTATTATAGTGGTGCCCAATCTACTGGTAGTTCTCAGGGTGCTTAATGCTAGATCCCCAAATCATTTTTGGATAATGAGTGTAACTTTGTCGTGCCACTGTCTCGCATTCAACCAGTCAGTCCGTGCGTGTTTATTTTGGTGTCACCTACTGTAGGCTACTGCCTGTCAAAATGCTCAGTGAAACCACCTGACGTCCTTGGCAGACATACTTGCTAATATAGGCTTGTTTGAGATGAGCAAGTCCTGCGCAGTTGCAAAATGGCTAGAAAAGTTGTCTGACTCGCTGCGCCTGTGCGAGCCATGATGGGACTCTCGTGAGAGCGAGGCGCTGCAGCTGCTCTCCACCAGCTGCACAGCGCAAAGCATGATGGGAAACGCCTGGAGCCGAGTGCTCATTGGTTCAACACAGCTGTATCACACACCCACAGTGACGTAAACAGAAACTTCCATTTTGTATCTATTATAAGATGTCCCAACATATTTCCAGTCCACCTGTAATGCCTACATTAAAATATTAATATTACGTAACGTGAAGTGAAGAGGGGTAGATCTTGTGCTGTTGAAAAATGTAAAAGTAGATCTGAAGTGTAAAAAAGCCTGGTCTATTATGTCGTCTTTTTTTAATTCATTTTTTGGCGGGGGGTTCCTATCTGGTGGAAGCCCCAGGGGAGCACGGGGAGAGCATGCAAACTCCGCACAGAAAGGCCCTTTTGTGATGACCCCACCTGGGCCGTAGGCACTGAGGACATGGGAATGGGGACACACCCTCAGCGCCCACAGTGTTCCAGGCGGGAATCGAACCCAGGACCTTCTTGCTGTAAGGCGACAGCACTATACCACTGCGCCACCGAGCCACCCCCATGATCTATTCTTTCCTACGTACCTCACTCACTGCGCGTGTGTGCTCCTTGTCTGTGTGTCTGGCCCCGCCCCCCTCCTCTCAGCTCCTCCTTGTCTGTGTGTCTGGCCCCGCCCCCCTCCTCTCAGCTCCTCCTTGTCTGTGTGTCTGCCCCGCCCCCCTCCTCTCAGCTCCTCCTTGTCTGTGTGTCTGCCCCGCCCCCCTCCTCTCAGCTCCTCCTTGTCTGTGTGTCTGCCCCGCCCCCCCTCCTCTCAGCTCCTCCTTGTCTGTGTGTCTGCCCCGCCCCCCCTCCTCTCAGCTCCTCCTTGTCTGTGTGTCTGCCCCGCCCCCCCTCCTCTCAGCTCCTCCTTGTCTGTGTGTCTGCCCCGCCCCCCTCCTCTCAGCCCTCCTTGTCTGTGTCTGCCCCGCCCCCCCTCCTCTCAGCTCCTCCTTGTCTGTGTGTCTGCCCCGCCCCCCCTCCTCTCAGCTCCTCCTTGTCTGTGTGTCTGCCCCGCCCCCCCTCCTCTCAGCTCCTCCTTGTCTGTGTGTCTGGCCCCGCCCCCCTCCTCTCAGCTCCGCTCAGAGAGAGAGAGAGAGGGGGAAAATGAGCGAGACAGATTATTAGTATTTATTAGTGTCCTCTAGAGAGAGAGTGGTGTCAGCGGAGGACCAACTTTTTTATTTATTTATTCGTTTATTTGTCAGGGACAATGCAAGAATCATTGTAACAAGTTACAAGAACATGAAACATATGCGATGCATATAGGATATCTAGCCAAGGCTAATTTGCAATCCCTGTCCCTGGGTAGGCTTTTCTAATAAAAAACATAATCTAAACAAAGTGCAAACATAAAAAATCAAATCATACAAAATTTACAGTAAAATTATGCTACTACATCATACAAGATTTACAGTAGAATTACACCACTACATCAGTGATCAATGGTCGCAGGTTTGATTTTGCTTCAGCCAGTGTTTCAGCTTTTTTTTCAAAATGCGTGACTCATTAGCCAATGAACAGCCAGGAAAGGGTCTCGCGCTACTTTTGCATGCTAAAATATAGCTGATAATGTACAATTTGATTCAAGGAAAAAAAAAATCTAAATACAACACAAACTGTCCATTTCGCTGCAACTCGACAGTGCTGATTAATCCGGGACCTTAATTCCGAGAACTGTTGCGATTAAAAAACTGGTCCATTGGAGGGAATGGAGATGTCGCGACTCTTCTATATACACGGCTCTGGTATTTATAAAACGGCTCTCTCAAATCAAGCAATCTGATTGGCTCACAGCTGTGGTATATTGAGCATATACCACAGTCAGTATACCACAGCTAGAGGAGTCAAATGCTGCGAGCAGTTTGGACCTGAGCCCCTCTGGCTCAGGTCCTGACTGCCTGAACTGCCTGAAGAGGAACAGCACCTCCTCACCAACCGAGCAGCCATCATCCTTTGTCTGCGTCGAGGGAACCTCCGCCAGCCAGGACAGATCTGGACTGAGGAACACACTAAATCAGTGGAATGCTGTGACCTAATCAACCTAATGAAGGGTAGAACAGCTGTGAAGTGGAGTGATCTACATACAGTACAGTGATGCATCCTGTAATGTTACACTCAATATCAGCACGGCTGGAATGCCTCTTGTCCAATCAAATTGCTCGGCCGGAACTAACTGTTGTATCAAAAATGTTGACTTTTGGGTCAATGTTCCTCATCAGTTTCCCACCTTTTAAATGGGGATATCATTTGCAGGAGCAATAATTACAATAGCTGAAGATGATTTTGCATGAACACAATGATTACACCATTGGTGTACTGAGGTAGTATTCATGAGCTATTTCTCAAACTAATTTGGCCACTTAGTATCCATCATCTATAATGCGCAATATAATCAACCAATTACATTCATAATAGTCCGTGCTGATTTCCAATTTATCCTGTCGTAAATTCTTCAACAGGTTTTATAACTTTTGGAAGGAAAGCTATGAGATAACACGTCTAATGAAAATTACCTCTAAAGGTAAATTAAGCATTTAAGGTAACCACCGCACACTGAAAATAATGGCCCTACTAAAATGAAGAGCATACTGTGAACCTGTTGTTGAGGTACTCGCATGAAAAATGTACCCACTGTTATATTTGTTGAAGAATAGTGCCTCTTCCTGCATGATGCTCACAGTGTAATATGACCAAAGATTGTATTTTGGAAACATGCGGCTTTATCTCAGTCATATTCGATGTGTTTCTACACTTCCTTATCAGACAGATTCAAACAGCCATCCTCCTCCTATGAGGTAAACAAGAGCAGCTCCACAACTGATGCTTATCAACAGAGGATCATGTGATGTTTTTGCTCCCCAGAAAACATGATTAATCATGTTTTCTGGGGAGCAAAAACATCACATCACATCACATCACTCTCAAAACACTTGACAAGGACAGGGAAAGTATAGTATACTTTCCCTGTCCTTGTCAAGTGTTTTGAGTCAAGAGCATTCACATAAAGAAAATATGATACCTGTTATAGGAAAGCTCCGTTTTTACAAATATTAGCGCCTTTACAGCCTGACGAAGACCAGAGAGGTTGAAACGCGTTGTGTTTTTTATGCCCCTGTCTATTCCTTTGAAGATGTGCATTGTTTGTAAACTGGTTTCAGTACACATGTACTTTATAATTCGTTATTAAATCTCATCATCATTCTTTGTCTTATTTACTCTATTTTTGGCCTGCTGAGCTTTCTTTCGCCACTTTTTTGCTTCTTCCTACAAATATTAACATAAATCACATTGGACAGAAAAAAATTATATGATGATGATATATCTATACATTATAAAAAAAACAACAACAACATTGTGACATCATCGGTGATGTTGAGATGCATCGGCTATAAATAGTACCACTGCAATTCCGGCAACTCAAGATCTCGACATCTCAACATCACTTTTATCCATAAGTGAGTGATGTCATCACAATTGCTCAAGTGACATCAGCCGAAGGCTGCCCCATTAGTAATTGCTCGAGTAACCTCACTGGTGACATCATCAATGATGACATCACAATTGCTCAAATGACATCCCTGGTGACATCACCTATTCTAAACACTAGTGCACTCGATTCCTAGGCTCGCCCGCCCTGCAGCTCACCCACCGTGTCGCATACGCAGCTCAGCTGCAACGCAGCCTCGCCTGCTCTAAGACATCACTGATGACATCATCATTGATAACATCATCACTGAACTTATAGCCTCAGCCAGGAAGGATGACATCACTGATGACATCACATCATTAGGTAATTAGGGCAATCACCTAATTAAAAAATCTGTCAGGTCACCCGCACAGTTACTCTACACTTCCTGAAAGTTTCAGCCCAATCACACATAAGTCAAGTCAAGTCAAGTTTATTTGTATAGCACATTTCATACACAGAGACAATTCAAAGTGCTTCACATAAATTGGTTGACAGGAAAATAAAAGAATAAAAGAAGAGAATAAAATGGACATTTAAAAGCATCACAACAAAACTTTAAAAGAATAGTATAAAAAGTGCATTAAGCAACAGGCGCAGCAGTTGCAAAAAGAGCTAAAAACTTATAGAGGACTCATTGGGTTTACATAATAGAACAAATCAATTTATCTATATTGAGTCCCCTGACATCATGACTATAAACATGACTACACACACATAAAACTCAGGTCTGGGTACGGTGTCCTCTTTTCCTCTATACTGCAGTTTGGACGCCGAGCATACCCCCGCTTGTACCTTGCGTCATCTGATGCCCGTCGACAAACATAAAACGGCATAGCTGTGGCCGTCCAAAATTCTGCTCACACACACACACACACACACACACACACACACACACACACACACACACACACACACACACACACACACACACACACACACACACACACACACACACACACACATATATATATATACATATATAAGAATGAGAAGTGTGTGTGTGTGTGTGTGTGTGTGTGTGTGTGTGTGTGTGTGTGTGTGTGTGTGAGCAGAATTTTGGACGGCCACAGCTATGCCGTTTTACGCACGATCGGGCTGAAACTTTCAGGGGGTGTAAAGAGCACCCGTGACCTGACGGAGCCTGATTTTTTTGTCTCCAAGACAAATTTCTCCCAAGGGAGACAAATAAAGAAAACCTTGAACCTTGAACCTTGAAGTGGTTGAAGTAATGACAGATACTGATGGTGTTATAGACATTGTGACATCATCATTTATGATGTTATCAGTGGGATAACACTGACGACATGGAAATAAACACAGGCAATTATGATGTCATCAGTGAGTGGCTGATGAGCAATCATAATTGCTCAAGTGACTTCACTGAAGACATCATCATGGAGTACTCAAGTGACATCACCGGTGACATCACCAATTCTATACGTGATATAATCATTGATTTATGACAGACATACAGTAGTTATATCAGTGATGTCATAAATACTTCCCTTCAGAGGCTATAAGTAGGCAGTGCAAGTCCGGCAACTCAATATCCCGGCATCACTAACAGTGATGAAAAGTGCGATTCACAGGGGCTGGATACCAGGCTACCGAAACACCACGAACAGAGAGGCAATGTCAACTTGCCTCCTCCTGGTCCCTGGGCCTGGGATGATGAAGCCCAAACCCTGGAGAAGAAGAAAGAGAGGGAGAAAGAGAGTACGCCGGAAGGCTTGTTGTTGAAAAGACGAAGGCAAACCAATGCCAACTTAAACGCCCTGTTCACATCGAACAGGTCCGTCAGGAAGACACAGAACTTTTCGCAACTGAATGAATACAGATTATTAGTGATGGAGATGATGGGTGAACATGTAACCCTGGATGATGTTAAACAGGTGGCTGTCAGCCTGCTGCAAGAAAATCATCCCCTTCCCATTCCACGCTGCTTTCTGCCTGTGTTGAAGAGTCAAAAACTGGATGACTTCTTGGCTGTCCTCCTCCTCTACCTGTCTTGTTATTTTGAGCATAAGACCCTGGAGGAACAGAGCATCATGGAGCGCCAGGTCATGGCGGAGGTGGCCAAGGCGAAGGTGGAGCTGGCTCAAAAGGTGCTGGCTATGGCCAAGGCGAAGGTGGAGCTGGCTAAAGAGGTGCTTGCTAAGGCCAACGCGAAGGTGGAGCTGGCTCAAAAGCTGCTGGCCAAATGCTATTTTCATATGGTCAGGAGCCCAGAGGTGCTACAGCACACCAAGAGCGTGGCGTCGACGACCGGCGCAGAGAGGCTGCTGCACGAGTGCTTGTACAGCTTCTTTTGCTACGTCGGCTGGGTCACGCTTGGCAGGAAGGACCTGGAGGGCATCCGCGAGGAGGTGGGCCGTCTCCTGCACTCCGACACCTTCAACACCGCATGCAGGAACAGGTCCAAGGGGCACCCGGAGGACGGCCTCCGCGCCCTGGATGGCTCAGTGAAGACGGCACGAGCCAACACCGAGGTGCAGGGATGTCATGCTTATAAACAACGGAAGTCCCAGAAGCGTCCTCCCATCTGCAGCATTCTAACTCAACGCTCCCCGTTGATGATGTATCTGCTGCCCACTCCCAAAGAGAAGTCGCACCACCTGTTCCTCGGCAGCAAGGGCAGGAAGCACAGGCTGCGGGTCAAGCAGCTGCTGGTGGAGGAGGACCTCCACCAGCAGCTGGCTAGTGGCAGCTTTGGCATTCTAGGCAAGCCATTGGAAGAGTTCAGCCGCACTACCCTGATGCCCATCAGGAGACAATCCGCAGAGTCTAATAACGGTGCACCTTCGACGCCGGCAAGTTTTGGCGTGGCATCCCAATAGGAAATTTTCGCAGAAGCCATTTTGAGTGTCAAAGCATGGTACAGGTTTAACCAATAATGAGGGCCCTAGCACCGAAACACCTAAATTGAACCATCATTCGTTATTAGTTACACCTGTGTTTGCCCTGCTTTGAGACCTGAAAATGGCTTCTGTGAATGTCTATTGCTTCAGTGATGTCACATATTAGATCACAATGCTCTCTAAGTGATGTCATCGGTGATGATGTCACTGTCTAATCACCGATGTTGGAATGTCTATGGATAAGTGACATCTTTGTGATTTATGACATCACTGTGTCTATGACATCATGTCACAAATCACCTAAGCACAGCCATTGTGATATTATTGGTCATGTGATAAATTTCTCTATTTACGCACAGTCATTGTGACATCAGGCATCATCAGTCATTTATGTTGCGTTCGTTTATAACTGGGAGGTCGCAAATTGCCACTTGCTACTAGCAAATAAAACAACGCATTAACTCGGAGGTCCTACTCGCAAACTCAGGTATGATTTCTCAACCCCTAGTTGCTACCAGCGCATAATTTGATTTAATTTCAACATGGCCACCCACGATTGTATGGGTTTAAAATATTTTTGGCACATTTTTCTTTTCTTCAACAATAATTTCTTGGCCTTCAGACCAATCAGCATACCGATACAGTAGTTGGTTAAACCCATACAATTAAACAATGTTATTAGCTGTTAGCTTAGACTAACAGCTATTAGCAGATGGGCAGTATTTTAAATACATGTATTTCAAATATGTATTTCAAATACTTTTGTATTTTTGTCATTTGTATTTGGCTAGACCGAGGAAAATATGATGTAATTTGTATCAAAATACTTTCAGACCTTGTATTTTGTGTATTTTAAATACCAAAAATATTTATTTTATTTCATGTCATTTTATTCTCGAATTGATACATTTTAAATGACGCAGGCTGGAATAAATAAAAAAACACACAAGAGAAAATGTGAGAGATGTCACTTCTACTCCACCTCTGATTGGCTTACCCCTCAGAACAAACAAACCACAAATCAGAGGCAGAGTAGGGTGGGTCTTGAGTCGAACAAGGTTTCAGTACTAGTTTAGACAAGTACTGAAACCTTGTTTGTGTTGGTGGAAATTCCCCCAGAGATAAAGTACTAATCGAAATATGATTAGATAACAAAATGGGTAAATAAATACACTGCTACAAAGCTGACAACCTCCCTGTTTCCATACATTAGCCACAGGATTAGCAAGTTCCGCTCACCATGAATCCTGCGGGAACTTGAAGTAGCATGGTTACATGTTCCTGAAAAGTAACCTTTTGTGGTGGAATAAATAATGTTGCTGTATTCTGTTTCTTCTGGATTTAACTGATGGCATAATCACTGATGACATCACAATTGCTCGAGTGATATATCCCTCATCGAAGGTGAACGTAAAATATATGCCCCCACATTATGACATGATGTCATCATCGGTGATATAATGACATCACTAGAGTAGTGACCTGGACACCAGGCTGAGCCGTCTACAATTCTATGACATCATCGACGACCTGGGGACAGACAGCATACATACATGGTAAATGGACTGCATTTATACAATGCTGCGCTTTACAACGTGCCTACATTCACCCATTCACACACCGAAGGCGGCCAGCTGCCACGCAGGGTGCTGGCACAGCCATCCGGAGCAATTTGTGGTTCAGTGTCTTGCCCAAGGACACTTCGACATGCGGACTGGAGGAGCCGGGGATCAAACCACCAACCACCTTCTTATTAGTGGATGACCTGCTCTACCTCCTGAGCCACATACCATACACCAGTGGTTATGAGGGATGGCACATGCATATACCACAACAGTGGTTCTCAACCTTTTTGCGCCGTGACCCCTAGGCTGGGGTTCACGACCGCCCCCTCCTGCGACTTCAGCAGCTCCTCCTCAGTCCACTCAGTGAAATCCTGTGCTGCCAAATGCACATTATGTGCCGACTCAGCTCACCCATATTTATGTACCGTACATACTGGGAAACCAAAGTAAGTTCTCGGGTTTACTGAAACTGGGGGGTGAATTTTCGCAGCGCGAATTATGCAATTTTCATCTCATCGCCCATTCAATTCAACCGAATAATTCAGGCGTTCCTTTTGCCTTGATGTGAACGTAACCATTATAGTCAGAGCAGGTTTGCTTCTGGGCCCCAGTGTGACCGCATCTCACCCTCTGCTCTCAGCTGTTCAGCCTCCACTGCTCTGGTCTACTGTGTTTAGCTGTGTGTCTGCAGGGAGACACCTTCCTCTCTGAGACCCTTTCTGTCTGCAGGGAGACACCTTCCTCTCTGAGACCCTGTCTGTCTGCAGGGAGACACCTTCCTCTCTGAGACCCTGTCTGTCTGCAGAGAGACACCTTCCTCTCTGAGACCCTGTGTGTCTGCAGAGAGACACCTTCCTGTCTGAGACCCTGTCTGTCTGCAGAGAGACACCTTCCTCTCTGAGACCCTGTGTGTCTGCACGGAGACACCTTCCTGTCTGAGACCCTGTCTGTCTGCAGGGAGACACCTTCCTCTCTGAGACCCTGTGTGTCTGCAGAGACACCTTCCTCTCTGAGACCCTGTCTGTCTGCAGAGAGACACCTTCTCTGAGACCCTGTCTGTCTGCAGAGAGACACCTTCTCTGAGACCCTGTCTGTCTGCAGGGAGACACCTTCCTCTCTGAGACCCTGTCTGTCTGCAGAGAGACACCTGTCTGTCTGCAGAGAGACACCTTCTCTGAGACCCTGTCTGTCTGCAGAGAGACACCTTCCTCCCTGAGAGCCTGTGTGTCTGCAGAGAGACACCTTCCTCCCTGAGAGCCTGTGTGTCTGCAGAGAGACACCTTCCTCTCTGAGACCCTGTCTGTCTGCAGGGAGACACCTTCCTCTCTGAGACCCTGTCTGTCTGTAGAGAAACACCTTCTTCTCTGAGACCCTGTCTGTCTGCAGAGATACACCTTCCTCTCTGAGAGCCTGTTTGTCTGCAGAGAGACACCTTCTCTGAGACCCTGTCTGTCTGCAGGGAGACACCATTCTATCTGAGACCCTGTCTGTCTGTAGAGAAACACCTTCTTCTCTGAGACCCTGTCTGTCTGCAGAGATACACCTTCCTCTCTGAGAGCCTGTTTGTCTGCAGAGAGACACCTTCCCTGAGACCCTGTCTGTCTGCAGGGAGACACCTTCTCTGAGACCCTGTCTGTCTGCAGGGAGACACCTTCCTCTCTGAGACCCTGTCTGTCTGCAGAGAGACACCTTCCTCTCTGAGACCCTGTCTGTCTGCAGAGAGACACCTTCTTCTCTGAGACCCTGTATGTCTGCAGGGAGAGACCTCTGAGACCCTGTCTGTCTGCAGAGAGACACCTTCTTCTCTGAGACCCTGTGTGTCTGCAGAGAGACACCTTCTTCTCTGAGACCCTGTCTGTCTGCAGGGAGAGACCTCTGAGACCCTGTGTGTCTGCAGAGAGACACCTTCCTCTCTGATACCCTGTGTGTCTGCAGAGAGACACCTTCTTCTCTGAGACCCTGTCTGTCTGCAGAGAGACACCTTCCTCTCTGAGACCCTGTCTGTCTGCAGATAGACACCTTCTTCTCTGAGACCCTGTCTGTCTGCAGGGAGACACCTTCCTCTCTGAGAGCCTGTCTGTCTGCAGGGAGACACCTTCTTCTCTGAGACCCTGTCTGTCTGCAGGGAGACACCTTCCTCTCTGAGACCCTGTCTGTCTGCAGAGAGACACCTTCTCTGAGACCCTGTCTGTCTGCAGGGAGAGACCTCTGAGACCCTGTCTGTCTGTAGAGAAACACCTTCCTCTCTGAGAGCCTGTCTGTCTGCAGAGAGACACCTTCTTCTCTGAGACCCTGTCTGTCTGCAGGGAGACACCTTCCTCTCTGAGACCCTGTCTGTCTGCAGAGATACACCTTCCTCTCTGAGACCCTGTCTGTCTGCAGAGAGAGACCTCTGAGAGCCTGTCTGTCTGCAGGGAGACACCTTCTTCTCTGAGACCCTAGCTGTCATTGGTAATTATGGCCTGAGATAAACTGCTGGAACAGCTGGAGCCGCCCTCCAACAGACAGCATCAAGGTCAAGCTCTGGAGAACACAATAGAAATTGGCCACTTGAGGAAAATAACCATAACAGTGAAGTTGAGTGTTTACGTGGTTGTATCCCCCCCCCCCCCCAATTAGGTTTTAATTTGGCTTTTTATTATATTCTTTTCATAACCACTTCTTTATACAAAGTATTTTTATGAGCTGTATAGCCTAGTTAGTTTGCTAGCTATTTGTTATTTGAGGACCACATTGGAAAGAAGTGTTTTGTAAAACGCATGTTGAACCTCATGTCTGCTAACATGTTTGATTATAGCCAACTTTTTATTACCCATTACAAATGCAATCAATGAATCAAGCAAGCAATCACTATGATGTATTTTGTGCCATAGCATAAGTTCAAGAAAAAATATGAATGTATTGTTAATGTATAGTCAAGTAGTTGTAATAGGCTACATCACATCATTGATAGTCTGTTTGACAATAAGTTAATCACATTTTTTGCCTCGAAATTCTACTTCTCTGGATTGTAAATTAAGCAGGAATAATGTTCTGCTCTACAGTTCTTCATCGTTTCTGTTAGCTATATCATTTTAATAAAGCTTCAACTGAACAACGGTTTGTTATCCGGTTCCTTCTGCCAGCGGCCCGTGATGAACACATATTGGGCTCAGTCCTGAGTAAATATCTGAGCTTTAGAGTGCCGGGCTGGGCAGTACTTAAAGCCGCGAGCCGTAACTCTGCCCCCAGCCGACAGATAAAGTGAGCAGGTAATAAATAATAAGAAGCAGCAGAAGACCTTGGAGGTGGACCCTGAACTAATTTAATGTCCCCTCTTCTGAATTTAAATTAGACTGTAATCCAAAGCTGCTTTTTCAAATCATAACAATAAAGCGTGGCTATAGAGAGCGACCATATAGGACTATAGGGCAGCATGTTGCTGGGCTGCTGGCACAATGGGAAACAACGCAAGGAATACGATACTGCATCATGGATTTTGATTAATCGGAAGGACTCTGGGTAGTATTAAATATTTATGGGATGAGGCTTTGTTTCAATAACTACAAAAATGTCTCTGTCATCAATCTCTGTCATTTCTCAGAGGACCGCTCACTTTCACTTTGGAGAAATGAGGAACTAGGGCATATAGATTTCTATCTGAAATCACTTTCACTTTGGAGAAATGAAGAACTAGGGCATATAGATGTCTATCTGAAATCAGTGGGAGAAGTAGAAATCAATAATGTTTCTTGAAAGATTCAGAATAAAAAAAGAGTGAATGGCATCAATCTAACATCCAGCCAAAGATAGACCGAGAGATAGACTAGAAGGGCACTCAAGAGCACAATCTGCTGATTGAAATAAAGTCCGATTAGATCCGCTCAGAAATGTAACAGGTTCTTCCTTGGTCCATGCTACACCGTTCCACCAAGTTTCATGAAAATCGGCCCAGTAGATTTCCGTAATCCTGTTAACGCCTTGGACAGACTGCAGCGGCATTTTTCACGTATTTCCGTCTGCAATTGGTCGATTTCAAACTGGCCCCTCCTCTCATCACTGCAAAGCATGCTGGGATACCTGGCGACACGATCCAATACAAAATGAATGGGCAGCAGCAACAGCCAGCGTCTACAAACGTCGCTGCAGTCTGCACGTATAGCATAACAGTCAAGCAACAGAAATGATCTACCTCGACTCCTTTCACTTTTGTGTCTCTGCACACCAGTTCAGCAAGCTAACCAATTACCTTTAGTCTTTGTCTCCTAGAACACATACTTGAAGAATTCAGTTACTCAAATTATTTTGAGGGAATAGTAGGCTATAACATTTTTTTTTATTGAATTCTTTATTTCGACAGGACAGTGCACATTCATGAACAGCCATCTATATAGAAATACAGGGTAACTGTAAATATGCCGGAGTTAGCAGGAGCTAATTTTCATCCGCAGTCCTCATTACATAAAAATAAACATACAATGAGACAAAGCATGGTAAACGACAACAACACAGAAAAAGGATAAGCAGTACTAATACCAAATACTACTAATACTAATGCCAACAAGAGAATAAATACAGACTAAAATTAATACAAAACTAAAATGGTGAAGTACAGAGTGCAATAAGAGAATGTCCAATAGGGAGTTAAGATGGGTTATGGGTGCATACTTGATTAGTTTTGAGCCATTCCTTGAGTCTTATTTTGGGCATTCCCTTGTTGCAGGTGGGAGGCCGTTCCAGATGCTCCCACCCACAACAGACAGAACGTTTTTGCCAAAGGCGGTGCGCCTGTATGAAATCTGGACATCACCTCTGGCACGCCCTAGTGGTCATGCCGCCCACTAGCTGTTCTCAGCTTGTAGAATTCACTCATGGGGGGAGGCGCCAGTCCATGTAGACACTTAAAAACAAAACATGCATATCTAAAAGATTTAAAATGATCAAAGTCAAGGAAATTATGCTTCTGCAGAATGTTGCATATATGGGAGGAGAGAGGTTTTTTTCGCAAATATTTTCAGAGCTTTTTTGAAGAGGGATTCGATGGGCTTGAGGGCTGTATATATAACATGCATAGCGGAAACTGTGTACTGTTAATCTGAGTCTCGACAAGCCCTGAGATGCCAAGTTGACTTGAAAAGACATAATTTACACCTTGTTTTGAACTGAAATCTGCACTGTAGCAGTCTTTTCAAGTCAACTTGGCATCTCAGGGCTTTTGAAGACTGGGATTACACCAGACGAGCAGAGCCATGGCCCCACGTTGTTGTCTTTTCTGTTTGAAACCATTCACCTGCATTATTTAGGAGAATGCTTTGCTGTGAGACTCCAAGACTGTTTTGTGGACTAGAAAGCTCCACCGGTCCTTCCATCGCCATATGGGGATGACTGAATTTTCATTTTTGGGTGAACTTAACTCCTTTAACTGTCAAAGTTGAACAATCCCTCTCCAACGTGTCTGCTTCTCTTCATCTCCATCGCCTCCTTTGTAACTGGTGTAGATTGAATATGGGACTGACTTCTACCTGATCAGTGTACTTCATGTCCCTAATGTGTTGGTACATTGATGCACAGTATAGCTGAGTCAAATGAGGGTAAATGGCCACGGGGCTACTGGTAACTAACAGGCAAACATAAAGGAATGGAGGGGAATGGAATGAAAAGCTATGAATTTATGATCACCAGCACATTTTCATTTCCGGTTACCACAGGCAGAAGATGATATACTGAACATATCGCACAAATCATGTACAGCACTTTGGATCATTTCTAGAACGCCTTCGAGGCAGTGGTGATGAGAAAGTTGAGGAAAGAGAACTCATATTCCATATTTCTTTCGCCTAAAAGATGTACCAAACATGTAAGGAACACGGACTGCCGGCCTTTTCCGCCCGACGATACAGAAGACTGTGTGGCGTGTGATAAAACGGAGAAGTCAAAGTAGGGTGAGAGTGGCAGTGATGGCATTATTCAGAGTGGCAGTGATGTGGCATTATTCAGCCTTCAGGTGGCCCACGGGAGGAGGACAGCGAGAGGACGGCTGATGTTAGCTTCCCAGGCCACCTGCTGCCCGCTGGGCTGCCGAGTCCCACCACGCTCATAATGACGTTTGACAGACGAGATGACAGGTGCCGTGGCGGCCGAGATACAGTGAATTCTTAGACGTTATCTCACACCTGGGCACCGCTGCTCTGCTGCTCCAAGGTGAGAGTGTCTGCCGGGAGGCGGTGGTGGTTTCTAAGTGGACAGGCGATGCATCATTCAGCGCGCAGCAGGACCGTCCACAGAGGTATCCTCTCAGCAGAACCGTGGCAGCTGTGATGACGGTCGCACATCTGAATAATCGTGTGGCGTTAATGTATGACTGTTGACTGGACCTTGACCTAATGTGGTGTGTGCCTCGTAGAGTGAGGGCAAAAATTGTTCTCGACACGACAGAGGAGGAGTTACCGGAGGAAATCCAGTGTGCGTGCGTGTGTGTGTGTGTGTGTGTGCGCGCATGTGTGTGCGCTCACGTGTGTATCATGCAAGCATGTCTGTGTGATATCCCGGTGTGACTAATTGGCTGATCCTAAGTCTCACCCCACCCCCTGTAGTTACTGTTATAGGCAGCTGACAGTCAAACTAGAACGTCAGACAAACATTAATATCTAAAAAAATATTATGTTTCTATGATAAGATAAGACTAAAGCATTGTGCTGGCATGAAGAGGGAGAGAAACTACTAAAGCATGGTGCTGGCATGGAGAGGGAGAGAGAGACAAAAGCATGGTGCTGACATGGAGAGGGAGAGAGACTAAAGCATGGTGCTGACATGGAGAGGGAGAGAGACTAAAGCATGGTGCTGACATAGAAAGTGAGAGAGAGACTAAAGCATGGTGCTGACATGGAGAGGGAGAGAGACTAAAGCATGGTGCTGACATAGAAAGTGAGAGAGAGACTAAAGCATGGTGCTGACATGGAGAGGGAGAGAGAGACTACTAAAGCATGGTGCTGGCATGGAGAGGGAGAGAGAGACTAAAGCATGGTGCTGGCATGGAGAGGGAGAGAGAGACTAAAGCATGGTGCTGGCATGGAGAGGGAGAGAGAGACTAAAGCATGGTGCTGGCATGGAGAGGGAGAGAGAGACTAAAGCATGGTGCTGGCATGGAGAGAGAGAGAGACTAAAGCATGGTGCTGGCATGGAGAGGGAGAGAGAGACTAAAGCATGGTGCTGACATGGAGAGGGAGAGAGAGAGACTAAAGCATGGTGCTGACATGGAGAGAGAGAGAGACTAAAGCATGGTGCTGGCATGGAGAGAGAGAGACTAAAGCATGGTGCTGGCATGGAGAGGGAGAGAGAGAGACTAAAGCATGGTGCTGACATGGAGAGAGAGAGAGACTAAAGCATGGTGCTGGCATGGAGAGAGAGAGACTAAAGCATGGTGCTGGCATGGAGAGGGAGAGAGAGAGAGACTAAAGCATGGTGCTGACATGGAGAGGGAGAGAGAGACTAAAGCATGGTGCTGACATGGAGAGAGAGAGAGACTAAAGCATGGTGCTGACATGGAGAGGGAGAGAGAGACTAAAGCATGGTGCTGGCATGGAGAGAGGGAGAGAGAGACTAAAGCATTGTGCTGACATGGAGAGAGAGAGAGAGACTAAAGCATGGTGCTGGCATGGAGAGAGAGAGAGACTAAAGCATGGTGCTGACATGGAGAGAGAGAGAGACTAAAGCATGGTGCTGGCATGGAGAGGGAGAGAGAGACTAAAGCATGGTGCTGACATGGAGAGAGAGAGAGAGACTAAAGCATGGTGCTGGCATGGAGAGAGAGAGAGACTAAAGCATGGTGCTGGCATGGAGAGAGGGAGAGAGAGACTAAAGCATTGTGCTGACATGGAGAGGGAGAGAGAGACTAAAGCATGGTGCTGACATGGAGAGAGAGAGAGACTAAAGCATGGTGCTGGCTAGGGCTGGGTCGGTTTGAAAATTTTAAAACCGGTTCGATATTGCCGTCTAAACCGGATCGAACCGGTATACCGATTTTTTTTGTAATTAAAAAAAAAAAAAAAAAAAACTTTTTTTTTTTTTTTTTTTCCAAGCAGGGCTCCTGAGTGTGGCCCATAACTGTCTGTAGTGCAACTTCAGTCCACCTGATAGCGATAATACACCTCTAAGCTGGTATTGTCAACCAGCAATGATACTGAATAAAAAGAAGCAGGACACCTGTGTAACAAACACACCCTGTATTTATTTCTCATAACTATTCAGCTCAACTTTTCTTCTAAACATCAAAATAATAAATGAAATAAGACTTCTGCCTATAGTGCAACTTGAGAAAAAGGCTAATAAAAACACAAGCAGTGCAATCAGAATGGATTGGCTTACAGCTGAGCTGCCTTCTAAACTTCAAAACTCACAAATTCACACAATATAGGGCCTAGGCATGGGTCGGTTTGAACATTTTGAAACCGGTTCGATATTCCCCAAAAAAACGTATCAAAGCGGCTGCAGTTGGTGGCGATAATGCACCTCTAAGCTGGTATGCTGCCAACCAGCACGAACACTGAATACAAATAAGCAGAACCTTTTAACTGTAACAACACACTGTTTTTATTTCTCATAACTATTCAGCTTAACTTTTCTTCAAACATCAACATAATAAACAAAATAAGACTTTTGCCTACTAGTGCAACTTGAGAAGAGGCTAATACGAACAATAGTGCAATCAGAATAAACTGGCAAAAAAAAAAAAAAAAAAACTAAAAAAAAAACTAAAAAAAAAAAAAAAAAAAAAAAAAAAAAAAAAAAAATTTAGGTTTTTTCGGTTTGCACGTGATCAAACCGGTTTGGGCTCGTATACCGAACCGAACCGGTAAAACCGGAAATCGACCCATGCCTAGTGCTGGCATGGAGAGAGAGAGAGACTAAAGCATGGTGCTGACATGGAGAGAGAGAGAGACTAAAGCATGGTGCTGGCATGGAGAGGGAGAGAGAGACTAAAGCATGGTGCTGACATGGAGAGGGAGAGAGAGAGACTAAAGCATGGGGCTGGCATGGAGAGGGAGAGAGAGACTAAAGCATGGTGCTGGCATGGAGAGAGAGAGAGAGACTAAAGCATTGTGCTGGCATGGAGAGAGAGAGAGAGACTAAAGCATGGGGCTGACATGGAGAGAGAGAGAGACTAAAGCATGGTGCTGGCATGGAGAGAGAGAGAGAGACTAAAGCATGGTGCTGACATAGAAAGTGAGAGAGAGACTAAAGCAAGGTGCTGACATGGAGAGGGAGAGAGAGATTAAAGCATGGGGCTGGCATGGAGAGAGAGAGAGAGACTAAAGCATTGTGCTGGCATGGAGAGAGAGAGAGAGACTAAAGCATGGTGCTGGCATGGAGAGAGGGAGAGAGAGACTAAAGCATTGTGCTGGCATGGAGAGAGAGAGAGATACTAAAGCATGGTGCTGACATGGAGAGAGGGAGAGAGAGACTAAAGCATTGTGCTGGCATGGAGAGAGAGAGAGAGACTAAAGCATGGTGCTGGCATGGAGAGAGGGAGAGAGAGACTAAAGCATTGTGCTGGCATGGAGAGAGGGAGAGATAGACTAAAGCATGGTGCTGGCATGGAGAGAGGGAGAGAGACTAAAGCATGGTGCTGGCATGGAGAGAGGGAGAGAGAGACTAAAGCATTGTGCTGACATGGAGAGAGAGAGAGAGATACTAAAGCATGGTGCTGGCATGGAGAGAGGGAGAGAGACTAAAGCATGGTGCTGGCATGGAGAGAGGGAGAGAGAGACTAAAGCATTGTGCTGACATGGAGAGAGAGAGAGAGATACTAAAGCATGGTGCTGGCATGGAGAGAGAGAGAGAGACTAAAGCATTGTGCTGGCATGGAGAGAGGGAGAGAGAGACTAAAGCATTGTGCTGACATGGAGAGAGAGAGAGAGATACTAAAGCATGGTGCTGGCATGGAGAGAGGGAGAGAGACTAAAGCATTGTGCTGACATGGAGAGAGAGAGAGACTAAAGCATGGTGCTGGCATGGAGAGGGAGAGAGACTAAAGCATGGTGCTGACATGGAGAGAGAGAGAGACTAAAGCATGGTGCTGGCGTGGAGAGGGAGAGAGAGAGACTATAGCATGGTGCTGACATGGAGAGAGAGAGAGACTAAAGCATGGTGCTGGCATGGAGAGAGAGAGAGACTAAAGCATGGTGCTGGCATGGAGAGAGAGAGAGACTAAAGCATGGTGCTGGCATGGAGAGGGAGAGAGACTAAAGCATGGTGCTGGCATGGAGAGAGAGAGAGACTAAAGCATGGTGCTGGCATGGAGAGGGAGAGAGACTAAAGCATGGTGCTGGCATGGAGAGGGAGAGAGACTAAAGCATGGTGCTGGCATGGAGAGAGAGAGAGACTAAAGCATGGTGCTGGCATGGAGAGGGAGAGAGACTAAAGCATGGTGCTGACATGGAGAGAGAGAGAGACTAAAGCATGGTGCTGGCGTGGAGAGGGAGAGAGAGAGACTATAGCATGGTGCTGACATGGAGAGAGAGAGAGACTAAAGCATGGTGCTGGCATGGAGAGGGAGAGAGACTAAAGCATGGTGCTGACATGGAGAGAGAGAGAGACTAAAGCATGGTGCTGGCGTGGAGAGGGAGAGAGAGAGACTATAGCATGGTGCTGACATGGAGAGAGAGAGAGACTAAAGCATGGTGCTGGCATGGAGAGAGAGAGAGACTAAAGCATGGTGCTGGCATGGAGAGGGAGAGAGAGACTAAAGCATGGTGCTGACATGGAGAGAGAGAGAGACTAAAGCATGGTGCTGGCATGGAGAGAGAGAGAGACTAAAGCATGGTGCTGGCATGGAGAGGGAGAGAGAGATTAAAGCATGGTGCTGACATGGAGAGAGAGAGAGAGACTAAAGCATGGTGCTGTCATGGAGAGAGAGAGAGAGACTAAAGCATTGTGCTGGCATGGAGAGAGGGAGAGAGAGACTAAAGCATGGTGCTGACATGGAGAGAGAGAGAGAGACTAAAGCATGGTGCTGGCATGGAGAGAGAGAGAGAGACTAAAGCATGGTGCTGACATGGAGAGAGAGAGAGACTAAAGCATGGTGCTGGCATGGAGAGGGAGAGAGAGACTAAAGCATGGTGCTGACATGGAGAGGGAGAGAGAGATTAAAGCATGGGGCTGGCATGGAGAGGGAGAGAGAGACTAAAGCATGGTGCTGGCATGGAGAGAGAGAGAGAGACTAAAGCATTGTGCTGGCATAGAGAGAGGGAGAGAGAGACTAAAGCATGGTGCTGACATGGAGAGAGAGAGAGAGACTAAAGCATGGTGCTGACATGGAGAGGGAGAGAGAGACTAAAGCATGGTGCTGACATGGAGAGAGAGAGAGACTAAAGCATGGTGCTGGCATGGAGAGGGAGAGAGAGATTAAAGCATGGGGCTGGCATGGAGAGGGAGAGAGAGACTAAAGCATGGTGCTGGCATGGAGAGAGAGAGAGAGACTAAAGCATGGTGCTGACATGGAGAGAGAGAGAGAGACTAAAGCATGGTGCTGACATGGTGAGTGAGAGAGAGACTAAAGCATGGTGCTGACATAGAAAGTGAGAGAGAGACTAAAGCAAGGTGCTGACATGGAGAGGGAGAGACTAAAGCATGGTGCTGACATGGAGAGGGAGAGAGAGACTAAAGCAAGGTGCTGACATGGAGAGGGAGAGACTAAAGCATGGTGCTGACATGGAGAGGGAGAGAGAGACTAAAGCATGGTGCTGACATGGTGAGTGAGAGAGAGACTAAAGTGGCTCTCCGCTTAGGTATCCAGACTAGCCTTTTTAATGTGTTTCTTGGTATTCTTCTTTGGTTTTAAGGCACAGCTGAATTGTGCTGTTTTTGTACGCATGTTTTCTGCTGTTTTGCACCTTTCTTTCTGCTTGTTGCTCATCTTGTTTGCTAATGGAGGACATACGTCTGCTGACTTGTGTTTTATCCTGGTCAGAATGGTTTGAAACGATGTACTGTTGCCAGTGTGGCAACGGTGTGAATAGAAATGACTCAAGTTTGTGATCAATGCAACGTAATTAACAGCAATATAAAAGGCTGTTACGACATGTCTTTGACCTCATGCATTTCTCTGGGTCTGTACGTCGATGTCTCCTTCATGCTGTTATCAGCATGATAGTGCAGCCGCAGTATCAATGGCATCTCCATCAATGCCTGTCTGCCCCTTGTTTAGTATTCTACTACAGAAATATTACAAACTATCACCATACTTCACCATTTTAAAACTATTTGCACTCCAGCTGCAGAAATTGCTTCATAAATAATACATTTGAGTTATTTATTCATTACAACTGCTAGCATCGTTACACACACGTTTTATGCAGTCCTCCGTTTCAGTTTCTTTACTCCCATTGCTCAATAACTTTAGCTTCACTTTTTCCCTCCTGTTATCCTGCTGCATATGAATGCTGCATAACGTTTTTCTTGCTGCGCTAGCGCATACTGTACGCGGTGCTGCCACTGCGCGGCCTCGCCTGCTGTATTTGTCATAGACATTGTGCCATCATCACTGATGATGTCATAGACATTGTGACATTATCAGTGATGTCACAATTGCTTGAGTGTAACCAAAAAACACAATTTCTCGAGTGACATCACTGATGATACGATGACGATGATGTCACAATGTCTATGACATTATCAGTGATGTCACAATGTCTATGACATCATCAGTGACATCACAATTGCTCCTATCACATCAGTGCAGATGTCACAATGTCTATGACATCATCAGTGGCATCACAATATTGCATAAGGTTAATTGTGACACAATTGCGAGTGTAACCAAAAACGTGATCAAAAACGTGACCAAACGTGCTCGAAGAAGAATTCTCTTGGAGTGTAAACAGGAACATCCACCCAAAGCTTCAGCTTGGATGAATGACCTGATGCTATTCCTTAAGCTAGAAAAAATAAAATACTCCATTAGAGGGTCAACCCAAAAATTCCATACAACATGGGACCCTTTAGTGTTTTATTTTGAAAGGCTCAGGACACTTCCCCCAAATTAAAGAGGAATTATAACTATCTTTTATTATCTATTTGTGATTGAGTCTAGTCGAAAACAAAAAAACAACAAAATGCTTGTCAATGTTTGTGAGAAAACAATATCTTTTGTTGAATAAAAATATATATTAAAAAAAAAAAATGTGACCAGCAAAACGTGACCAAAATTGCAGAACCCACTTCAGCTTGCAGAGGTTTAATGGTGAAACAGTTAGTTAGCTGCTGAACTTTTATTTTTTATTTAACTTTTATTGTTATTCAATGAATCATTAAACACAAGGCTATACAAAGTACATGTATGTATGTTAAAAACAGGAAGGATGACAAAAATGTCATTATGAGGCACCATGGTGAGGTTGCAATTACTAAAGAGATCCGATAATAACAAAGAAATAATGAGAATTTATGATTGTCGTGTGCTTGATACGTTCTTGTGTGGCTCAATGGGCCATGTTTTGTACAGATTATTATGTTTTAATTTGAGGTAGAGGCAGAATAAGCCCCGCCCACATAGGCTGTCCTGACCTGTCTCTACCTGCTTTGGTTGATTTCCTTTTCTCTGTTTCTTTTTTTAATATGTGCATGCATATAAATAAAATAAAATTATAAAATAAAAATGGGCAGAGCTTAGGACTCACATTAACCCCCCCCCCCCCCCCCAGTTGGGGGAAAACTTGGGGAAGATTTGGCTTCCCCAATTTTTTTTTTTTTTTTAGTTATTGTCCCTACAGTCATATTTTCAAAGAGCAAACAAACTGCAGTGATGAAACAAAAAATAATAAGCACGTCCCATATTGCAACCACAGTGCAGCATCTTATAACATCTGTCAGATCAGACAGGGACTCTGCCCACACCTACCTGCCCACATCTTCCGTCTGGACTAGTGAGGCTTCCCCCTAAGCAGCCCCCTGAGAGCCTCTCTCCAGCCCTACAACTTACCCTGCCGCTCACCTCATCTCCAACCTCCTCCAATTAGCCTCGTTATGCCCATCCTGCACTCCATCCAACAATTCAAAACGCTGGTGTACGAGGCTGCAAGGTGGTAGGTAGCCTCACAATTCCACTATTCATTCGTTTCACTCAATCATAGTCTGAGAGAAGCACCCTAATATGGCACTGCAGGCTCCATTCAACAAGACCCTACTTTTTCCTACATTTACAGTAGCAATCACAATGTGTTGTCTGTTGAGTCAGGCTATTCATCTTCCTCAATATTGCGTAGTTTCCAATACCGAGGCGTTTTTACCGTTGCGCTGCACCAGCGGTCCTGCCGGGGTCATACGTTGGAAAAGTCAGGACGGTCGGTCACTTATGGACGTTTAGTGAGTTTAGTGGGAAAATGGCCGTAGCTAGAGATAGGAAGGTGGTAGAGAGTAGGAATAGTCGCTAGGGGGATATGAGTGGTGTGAGGGGGGGGGGGGGGGGGGGGGATGGAGAGAAGGTGCCATAGGGATAGGAAGGTGCTAGAGAGTCAGGATTCAAAGGGTGGGATTAGTGGCTAGGGGGATATGGGTGGTGGTGGGGGGGGGGGGGGGGTGAGGAGAAAGAAACACAGGACGGCACGGTGGCTCAGTGGTTAACACTGTTGCCTCACAGCAAGAAGGTCCCGGGTTCGAACCCCGGTCCGTCCCAGGTCCTTTCTGTGTGGAGTTTGCATGTTCTCCCCGTGTCCGTGTGGGTTTTCTCCGGGTGCTCCGGTTTCCTCCCACCATCAAGAAAGACATGTATGTTAGGGTTAATACTCCTGTCAGTGCCCCTGACCAAGGTATTGGTAAAAGAACTGGAGTTGGTCCCCGGGCGCTGCACAGTGGCTGCCCACTGCTCCTAGTTCTAGGAAGGTT